>NW_022196894.1:1974924-2016483 GCF_008632895.1 Mastomys coucha
TTTTTTTTCTGACGTCTCACCTCCAAACCAACCTTGTATTTTATGTCTTACAGATACTTACTTCCTTGAACAGAGCAGATTCAGACTTAATATGCATTAGTTGGCAAATTGACACTGGGTGATTGCATGCTGATTTTGCCTGCCAGCTACTGGCTCAATTTTGGCGAAGCCTGTAATCTTGTCCTCACTGCAATGTTCAAGCAATTACTGAACTATTTTATTCTACTTTCTCCCTTAATATTTTATAAAGAGGGGAATATGGGCAAATTAAAGTCCTCATACATGTGATAAAAAACAAGGGTCTCAGAAACAAGTGAGACAAAAATAGGGACTATCTGGCTTTAATTAGATCCGTTTTAAGTTTAAGCTAATTAATCATTTTAAACAGCAAAGGAAGAAACACAAAATTAAGGGACTTGTACAAAATGCTAAACATATCCTATCGAATAGCTAAGTGTGATTAAAGATACATATCTGTGCTTCCTGGAACAGAGCCAGTGTATACCAAGATGCCTTCAGTGACAGCAAGGGCCTCAGATTAGTCAAGTCAAGGGAAGTCCATTGGGTTACAGAGCTGAAAAGGATCATGGATCACTCAGAGGGGAAAGATGAGCTTTTCAGATCAGGGAGCTGGGAGATAGGACTGCCAGTGAGCATTTGTTTAGCCCTTGTTTCTGACTGGCTCCATTTTTCAGTGTGGGTGGTAGAGGAAACAGGTTTCTTTACCTTATTAGCTCATATGTTTAGCAATGTCTACAGAAAAAAGATCTTTTGTGTATGATGTGTGTGTTCATGTGTGTTATGGGTGCACATGAACATGGGTGTGCATGTATGTAGAGACAAGTGTTATTTTTCATGTCATCTGCCTTAGTTTTTGAGATAGGCTCTCTTACTGGCCTGGAACTCACCAAATGGCCTGGGCTGGCTCGCCAGCCCCAGGTATGCCTGGCTTTATGTCCTCCATGTTGGGATTACAATTGTATGCTACTTTGCCTGGCTTCTTTAACATGGGCCAGGGGGTTTGAAGTTTTTATGCTTACAAGAAAAGTACTGTATGGATGAGGCTATCTCTCCACTCCTGAGAATCTTTTAGTTATGTTCACTTAAGTATCCCAGGATAGATCCTGATAGGCAATCTTGGGATTCTCCACCCAATTCTCCACCAATCTCCTTGTTACTGTGATTGCTCAAGAATGGGTCACATGGTCATCTATGTTGTCAGGACAACCCACAGTCAGTCTGTTATTAGGATGAGAGAAATAGATGGGAAATATCAGGCACCCTGAACAGTAGTAATAATTATAGCCCACTTCCTTCTCTGTTTTCTGAAGAAGGACTGAACAGCAGTGATCCCTGACTCTTGCGTAGTTTCTTCTCATTTTAATGAAGAGGATTGTTTGTCTGGGTGGACAGACCTCAGACAAAAGTCTCAAGCTATTCTAGATATCAACCTCACATACATACATCAACTAAATTATTGACATTCTGGGCATGGATTGTACAAATACTTTGGGCAAGGTGGGAGTATGCATACCCAAGGACTCCCTCCAGACAGCAGAGCCATAGTGCATGTTTGAAATGACATGTTTGAAATGCCCAGCAGCCACCATCCTGCAAAGAGTTAACCTGAGAACTAAAGAGTATAAAAACAGGGCAGGGGATGGCAGGGACTTTGCAGAGCTGGGACTTCTGGATTTGAGTGACAAATGTGTCAAGATGTGAAAGAAAGAAATATGCATGGCTAGGGATTTGTTTTCCATGTGCATGAGTGGTTTAGCTGCAGACTTTCTGGTATCTTATTATGCAGGTGACTTGTCTTTGACTCATGCCATCTGCATGTGCTTCTTTCTTTGCCAGGACTAGGAGACTCTAACTTGGCCAAATGACATACTTTGGAGCAAAGGAGAACCTGGTATTGTTCATGTTAGTGCATATTAGGCAGTGGATCATGCCTGGGCAAGACCTAGGTTCTGTGGGTTTGTAGCATTAAATAATGTGAGATGTTCTGTTAATCCTAATGATTTGAGGAGAAAGACCATCAAATCATCATGGCCAAATTAATTAAAGCTGGCAATTAATTGAAGCAAGCTGTTTTTATTCATGTACATGGGGGCTCCTCCCCCTAAGGTAGGGTTTGAAAGGTTGTCCTTGAATGAGAGGAAGACAGAGATTTTATAGCTCAGGGATAGGAGGTTTCTGAATGGGGTTTTGGTGGGCACAATAGGCATGGTTGACCTCTGGTTTCCACATGCTCACACATGCTCACAGAAGGAACAGTGGCACAGATGTCATGGGAGTAACTAGCTACTTTCTGATGTGATTTATGGCCTTCTTCACAAGTTGAAACCCACATCTGACACTGATGTCAGGGTCACAAACCTGGAGTAGAGCCCATGGTAGAAACTACCACTGTTACTCTGCTAAATGAGCAAAGGTACAACAGCTTCTGAGTTATATCCATAGATTAATGAATCTCTCAACCTCATTACAGAACATTTCTCCCCTCCCCAGCAGATGGTGATTAACATAGAGACTCATAACTTGTCAAGATGCAGCTAATAAGAGACTGAGGAAGGCTTAACCATAAATAGGACATTTGTATCACATTCCCCCTCACAACACTAAGGGAGTATTATATAGATGAGGGGGCAGAAAGATTGTAGGATCCTGAGGTGTTAAATGACCACAGTAAAAGTGTTTTCCAGACTCCGCAGGGTAGGTGAGGTCACATATGACCTCACAGTGGTGTGGCAGCATGCACAAGACCTGCACAAGCTTAAGCCAGAGACTGTGGAGGTGGGCACAATGTCCCAACCTTAGCCAAGGAGTTATTGGCAATTGAGAGTTGCTGGGGGATAGAGAATCAGTTTTCTTTAATGATGTGGCTTCTGGTAGGTTGATCACACCCCTCCAATGGAATGCCACAAATTCAAAGACATATCAACAGTACAAATTGGACCTCATGGATTAAAAAAAGAATAAAGAAGACACACAGCTGGCTAGGTAGGTATGTTAATTGCTTTTCTGTTGCTGTGATAAAATTCCATGACCAAAGCCAGCGTATGGACGAGTTTATTTTGGCTTACTGTTCCTGAGGGATGACAGTCCACCAGCCAAGAGATCACATGTTCAACTGTGAGCACAAGCATAGAATTCGAACTGGCAGGTGGGTGAGACCATAGATGCTCAAAGCTCACCTCGAGTGGCATGCTTCCTTCAGCAAGGCTGTACCTCCCAAAGGCTCCATAACATTATCAAAGCAGCACCGCTAATTGAGGGCCAAGTATCCAAACATCCAAGCCTATTTGGGGACACTTCCCATTCAAACTACTACAGTAGGGAAGATGGGCTGAGGGAAGGGATGAATATGCTCACAATACACTGCATAAAGTTCACAACTAATAAAAATGAGGGACAGCAAAGAGTATAGTGACCTACTAACAGATTTCACTCACACAGCTAGTGGCTAGCTTCCATTTCTTGTCTACAGGCAGGCAAGGTTGTGGGAGGCAAGCTTCTTGAAGGTACCCAGTAAGAGCTATCTGGGGATGTCTGGGCCAGGGAAGGACAAGGTGAGACGGTGAGGTCCCTTTCAGCTCTGCTCCTGGTGGTTTCCAGGCTCCCCTCCTTTTCCTCTCTCTTTATATGTATGCATGTATATATATATGTGCCTGTATATGTGTATATATATGTGTGTGTATGTATATGTGTATATGTGCATGTGTATTTGTGTATATATGTGTGCATGTGTATATGTGTGTATTTGTGTACATGTGTGGATATGTGTATATGTGCATGTGTATATTTGTGTATATGTGTATATTTGTGTATATGTGTATGCATGTGCATGTGTGTATGTATATATGTATGTATATTTTGTATGTATATATATGTTTGTATACATGTGTGTATATGTGTTGTGTGTGTATGTGTTTATGTATGTGTATATGTGTATGTGTGTATATATGTGTGTATGTGTATTGGATATATATTGTATATGTGTGTATATTTGTATGCATGTATGTATATGTGGTGTGTGTGTGTGTGTGTGTGTGTGTGTGTGTGTGTAGGGACCATAGGTTGATATCAGATGTATTCTCTGATTGCTCTTAGACAAGGCCAGTCACTGAACCTGGAGCTCTATGACCCATCTAGAATGTCTGGCCAGTGGGTCTGTTTGTCTCTACCTCCGCAGCCCTGGAATTACAGGCATGTGCTGCCATAACCAGCTTTTTAACATCGGTGCTGCAGATCTAAATTCAATTCCTCATGCTTGTGAGGCAAACACTTTACCATATCTTCAAATCTTGTTTTTGTTTTCAAAAGGGAGTTTGATTTAGGACCAGTCTTTGGTTTCTCCTAGACTGGGGAAGTAAACATTTTTCATTCTCAAAACTCACAGATTAATCATTTTTGCAAATCAGAGCCAAGCACTGAGCTTCTGACCAGGAGGCCTTGAGCCTGGTGCCCCTGGAGCAGGATCTGCCAGTGTACCAGCTGATGCATATGTATATCCCTTGCTGTGGAAGCTTGGGGCCATGGGCATCCAGGGGGTAAAGCCTTGCTCACTAATCATAGCTCAGCATCGCGTTTGCTGCAAATCCCCTATTATCTCTGCATCATTAGTAGTTTCTAAGCTGCCGACAGCTAATTTACAGTGAATTTTATTTCTCCCCGATATTTTAAATAAGCCATCACACTGGGACCCAGCTGACATGCTGTTGAGAAAAAAGCAAGCCAGCATGCAGTGGGCTTTCAGAGAACCTCCCTCAATTAGGCCCTGGGTTATAATCCAAAGTGGCAGGTTCATGAAGACACTCTGCCAGGTGTTGATGTAGACCAGCCATGTCTTGGTTGGGGGAGAGGGTATCTGTGATCAGATTTGGGGGTGGGGAGGCTCATTGCTCCTCAGCTCATTCCTCCAGGCACCCTGAAAGTGTCTTAGACCCTCAGAAAGGAGAAAGGTAGGTTAATCCAGGCCTGGTATTCCATACCTGACTTCCCAGCTACTCAGGAGGCTGAGGCAGGGGAATTGCAGATTTAAGGCTTGCCTAGGCCATAGAAGGAGTTTAAAGCCAGCTTGGAAAACTTAATGAGACTTTATCTCAAAAAACAAGGTGTGGGGGCATACCATGGCAGAGCCCCTGCTTGTTGTGGATGAGATCCTGGGTTCTGTCTACTATACTGCTGCTTCTCAGAGGGACAGTATGTGATAACATGTGCCTGCTATGTACAGGGCCTCATGTGTGCTCAGTGAATTTATTTTCTATTATTTTTTTCACCCAGAATGCCTTTTAGCAAGTAGCTCATCTGTGCCCCAAACTGTAAGTGGCATTGAAACCATCGGCCCATCTCCATTTCTGGTCATCTCAGAAGCTTTCCGTGGAAATGCATAGGAAAGGGCCCTTGGAAGACGGGCAGTAAGAGAATGTAGCATCCTCTGCCACATAACCCTGGCCCTGTAGAGCAGAAAAGACAGAGAGTAGCTGGCCTCTAGGAATCTTCCGCCCCTGAGCTGTGGCTAGTTCTGGTCCCCTGTGGGGTCTGGCACTGTTACCTTGGAGGAATCCTGAGCCCATTGCCGCAGTGCCAGCTGCTTGTCAGTGTATCCTAGCCCTCTGAGATATAAGAAGACCCGTAGCAGTTCTACCCTTTGGGAGTGGACGATGATTCTATTCCTGAGTTAGTTATGTTTCCAGTTGCTGTGGCAAAAATCTGACAAAAAGCAAATTAGGGCGGGAAGAACTTTATCTGACTTAACAGTTAGAGGGATCAGGAGCAGCAGGCCACATACCTGTATGCACGCTCATGATGGATCTGTAAGAGGAAATCAGAAAGTGATCTGAAGTTAGGCTGAGCTGTAAAACTTCAAAGCTTGGGCCTAGAGACCTACAGAGACTCTACCTCCCAAAGGGTTAAACCTGCCCAAACCATGCCAGCGGCTGCGGACCAAGTGTTCACGCATGTCCACCAGTGAGGGATATCTCACATCCAAACTGTAATAGTCTCCCAACATGGGAGCTTTTATTCTGGTAAGTAGAGAAGTTAAAGTGATGTTCTGGGGGAGTCCCTGTCCCTGTATACAGCTCCTGCTGCAGGGCCTAGCTCAGGAGAGTGAGCTATGGCTGAGACAGAGGTAGATCCCTATCCCACAGCCCAGCTACTAGCAATTGTCTGCCAATACACAAATAAATAGAGGAAGCATTATTTCTTTCCTCTTAACAGAGGGGTTATCCCTTGCTCCCTCTTCATCCCTACCGATGCTCAGCCTCCACGAAAGGGATTCGGAGGGCTCTCCTTCGCAGTCTGCACAGCTCAGTGATGAAGGAGTGTCATGGGTGACTGTCATCCAAGCCAGGTAACCCCCATCTGGTGGGCTCATCCATGTGTGGCTGGTTGACAGTTTACATCACCACACAGAGGCAGGACATTCTCTCCTGAGTATCCAGCAATGCTTTGTGTTAAGTTTTGGAAACAGGACTTTACTGGCTTAACTTCATGATGATTCCTTCTCAGCCTCTGCAAATGGCAGGGTTACAGATGTGGGGTGCCACACCTAGCTTTGGAGCCTTGGCTGAGAATGATACACTCTGGAGTCTTCCGAGTGCCCCTTGAAGCTTCGGTCAGGAGGTCTTTTGATTCCCTTGCCTGTTCAGGCAGCAGAGGAAGGCTGCCAATGGAGATAAGGGATGCTTTCTGTATGTAGCGACTCAAACTTGGAGCTGTTTATAGTTGATGAGTATCTGCCTTTAAGCAGCTGTGCAAATTATCAGAAAGGCATGAAAGTGATCCACTGGAGATCAAAATCCTTAATACCAGAACTTTTGAGGTTGGTATGTCTTAAGAGAGGGAGGTTTGGTCACATGGTGGCACATTAATTAGGTAACTCTTGTATGGGTGGACTCAGATATATGAAAAGCCTGCCCCGAGTGTCAGGCTTGTAGCTGGGAAAAAACGGCACAATTCAGGGCTGGGATTGAAGTGAAAATTTCACATAAGCAAGTGTGTGTCCCAGTCAGGTGCAGTGATTGGAGATTGTGTGAAGCTGAATGTACCCAGCCACCCCCTCCTGGGCCAGGCAGCCTCAAGTCCTGGCTCAATTGAAGCTGGCAAACATATGAATGGGGGAATTTACTGGAGGTAATTACAGGGGAGGGAGGGAGGTGGGAGGAAGGCTCCATATGCTTCAGGGAGGGAGGGTCTCTCTTTCTCCTTGGCACAAAGGACTCTTTTCCTCTGCTGCTCTTCTGTTTTCAAGCATGCTGCCCTGGATTGGGTGAAACACTTAGGTACCAGGGCCTTGTGTTCCCCAGACAGGAGGTGGGTTGTTTGTCCCCAAGCTTAGACAACTTGGTTTACATACCTGCTGATGCCTTACTCACCCATCTGGCCTTCCTTTTTAGTTCTAGGTCGTGGTGTCTCATCCAAAGGGCCGTGTGATGGAGCCCAGAAAACAGTCTCCTGTGCCACTCTGAGGCACAGTGCCTGTTTGGCAAGACCCTCTTGAAATGCCATTCTTACCTGGAATATTCCCCAGGATTCGCTGTGAGAACATTTTGGTTCTCTGGAAGGAAGCAGATCATTATACCCTTGCCTTAGTAATTAATGTCTCTACATCAGAAGGCACGCCCTGAACCTCTACAGTACTTATGGCGAGGAGGCCAGGTGTGGTCCATTGTATACTTGAAAATAAAACCAGACAACATCGGAGGAGACAACAGAGCAGACCTCCTCTAAGTCACGTGATCAGGCACATGCCGAGTGGTGGCTGGTATAAGCATTGAGACCATCTTGTTATAGTGATGATTCTTGCTGACCATCTCTCAGCCCCAGTTCCTTTATGTTAGGCAAATTAAGCCAGATTCAGAAAGACAAATGTTACATGTGTTTTTCTAAATGTGTGTGTGTGTGTGTGTGTGTGTGTGTGTGTGTGTGTGTGTGTGTGTGAAGAGTAGAAAGTGGACCATGAAAGGGAGAAAGATGCCTATAGGGAGAGAGAAGGAGTCCTGGAAACAGGAGAGGATAATGATGATTATTACAAGTGATGGAAAAACAGAAGGGAGGTATCTTGGGGGTAGGTAGGGGGTAGGTAGGGGGTAGGTAGGGGGTAGGTAGGGGGTAGGTAGGGGGTAGGCAGAGGGGTAGGTAGGGGATCAATAGGAGGCAGAGAAAGAGGGCAATTAAGAATAAAGTTGAATGATATGTGTATATATTACACACCATGAAACAAAACCCATCATTTTGTGTTCTAATTAAAATATGAATAATAAATACAGCTTCAAAGGCTGGTGAAAGCTGAGGCTAAGTCAGTTAAGTGCTTGCTATGCAATCGTGAGCATTTGAGTTCGATCTCCAGCATCCACTCAAAAAGATGAATGCATGAATGCATGTGCCTGCAGTCCCTGCTCTGGTGAGGCAGAGATGGGAAGATCCCTGGGGCTTGCTGTCCAGCCAGCCCAGCTGAATCAGCGAGCTCCACGCTCAGTAAGAGACTGCATCTCAACAAAATAAGGTGGGCAGTGGCTGAGGAAGAAACCTGAGGTTGACCTCACACGTATATGCTCCAAATAACAGGAGGGGTTCTCAGGTGTGGATCCCACCATAACATCTGACTCGTAACATGCTTTCTTGATACCTGGACTAGTCACACCTGGAGTCTACTCTCTTATAGAGAATGATGCTTTCTGCTTCATTCATCTTCTCACTGGCTCCTGCCTCCCCAGCCCCTCCACCACCCATACTAGTTTCAGAACCTTTCCAGTGATTCTTGTCTCCTGATCACAAATGGCATGCTGGGCATGAGAAAGGATTCCCACAGAACAGAACTTGGCTTGTACGCACATAAACAATATGAATGAAAATTAACTTAAAGTTCTTTTCTCCCCTCCTTAACCGTGACATTATACCGATGGGCCTGCTTGATTTCTTACATGGCTACCTTTACAAAAGGGCCCCGCTGTTTTACGATGTCAGATGTGACCTTTCCGACAAAACGTGCACACTGCGCCATACACAGAGGACTCTTCGAAGCTAGTAATTTTCATGATGCAAATTTCGGAGCAGAACGAGCCCATTAACCAAATTAGCAATTCATAAATGCAAAAGTTCATGGCCAGGAAGCAGCCACGTCTTTCTAGAAGGTATAATTTTAGTCCATTGTAGAGTTAAAGTGTGGTTTCTCCCCTTTAAATATATATAAAAAAATTAGATGAGGGCTCTAATTAAATAGGTGAAAGCTGTGTATGAAAGAAAATCAGATGTACAGGCAGTAGGGTGAACTAGTGACTAATAAGGAGACAGAGAGCTCCGATACGGGCAGGAGGGCACTACCCTGGCTGTGTGTGTGACATAGATCACAAGGGGAAACACGTGCCTTTGAAAGGTACTCAGATTGTTGCATGGTGGGCAATGGGTTGGAGGTGACATCCCACTTGATGCATGGTCCATATCCTAGGGGTGGGAGACACTGAATTAGCAGAACTTAACCTTCCAGAGACTTAGCATTGGTCTGGTGTAGAAACAGACCATGCTAGAAAACATGAGACCAGCAGTATTCTCTGCCTAATCTGATCCTTTAGAAAATTAGATGGACAAGCCAGGCACAGCAGCTTCTGCGATGGTTCGTTTCAGCACTGGGGAAAACAGGTGGATTAGTGACTTTCTCATTGGTATACCAATACACCTGACTGGAGCAACAGAAGGAAGTAAGGAAGGACAGCAGTTTGAGGGTCCAATCAGTCACGGCAGGGAAGCCATGGGGAACATGAGGCAGCCGGTCACATTCATCTACAGTCAGGAAGCAGAGAGAAAGATCAGCCCTGGGCCTCAGATTCCACTTCTTTTTATCTGGACTCCAGCCTAGGGAATGGCTCTGCCCACCTTAAGGGTAGGGTTTCTCAAATAATTAACCCAGAGAAGAAAATTCCTCACAGCCATGCCATGAGGCTTGTCTTCTACATGTTTCTAGATCCAATCAAGTTGATGATCAACATTAACCATTACACTGAGGCAGGAGGATCACAGTGAGTTCAAGGCTAGTCTGAGCTACATAGACCCTATCACAGATAAACAGACAAACAAACAAACAAACAAACAAACAAATGATGTATTAGTTTAAGCAGAAAGCCACTATGTATTCTACAGCCTCATTCTGGAAACTGGCTAGAACCTGCTGTGTGATTCTGTAAACAGTCTCATGCTACCCTAGAGCTCAGTACATCCTATCTGTCTCCTCTTTGGGGATGGACTTTTGGGTTGTTCCCACTTCTATAAATTGTCCTGATGCTACTCTGAATATTCAGGAGTGCGTTTTTATTTGAATACATCTTAAACATTGTTTGAAGCCTACACTCCAAATAAGAGTGAAATGCTGATGCTTGGAGGGAAGAAACTTGGACAACAGGGTCCTGAATGAAAGAATCCAGGGGCAGAAGGTTACGTGTTGGCAGTTGCTGAGACCTATCAGGTGGCTTGACTGCGGTGAGGGGCAAGCAACAACGAGGGGTACGTTTTTGTTTCTTTAACTGTTGCTATGATAAAGGCAAAAGCACCTTAAGGGGGAAAGACTTTATTGCCATTCACGATTCAAGGGTGGGATTTACCATGGTAGAGCTGTCAAAGGAGCTGGGGCTTGTGAAGTAGCTGGCCACATGGCATCCACGGCCAGGAAGCAGTGAGCAATGAATGCCATGCTGCTGCTCACACTTCCCTTCCTCCACCTATATGGCCCCGGGGTCATAGCCAGGGAATGGTACTGCCCACAGTGGATTGGTTTTCTTACCTAAATTAATGCAGTCATGATAATCCTCCACAGGCATGCCCAGTGACCTGTGTCCCTCATGACTATGTGATTCTATTTTAAAAGCACAGTGTGTGTGTGTGTGTGTGTGTGTGTGTGTGTGTGTGTGTGTAGTGTGCTTGTGTGTAGGTGCCTATGGAGGCCTGAAGGGGACACAGAATCTGTAAGAGCTGGTGTAATAGGGTTTGTGAAGTACCTGTATGGGTGCTGGGGCCACCCTGTCCTTTGATACAGCAGTAAACACTCATAACCTTCAAGTCCTGCTCCAGGCAAATGCTTCTAGCTCCTGTAAAGTTGATAATCACTGATCATTCTTAGGGGTGGACACCATAAGTGCCTCCCAGGGTCCTAGTCTATAAAGCATGGCTTCCTACAAGGTACTCATCTAGATTGTCAATGCTTCCAGGTTGAGAAACCTACCCAGAAGCAGAGGAAAACGCAGGAGGCCATGGGTGGGTGGGACCTCAAATGGAGGGCATGGTGATGGCTGATTTTGGATTCTGTCTCCCTTCTTTTCATCTGCATCTTTATAACCATCCTCTGTTACTTAAAAACACATTCAAGTACAGAGACTATTGGTCCCATGAAGTGGGCCGGTAGGTAAGGGGACTTGGAGGCAGCTCAGTCCCTGAGACCCACATGCCTGAAGGAGAAAACTGACTCCTGGGACTTGTCCTCTGACCTCCATAGATGGGCCATGACACACTTGAGTGCTCATGCACAGAACAACTCCATTAAGACTTTAAAGTCCAGAGAATACTAAACTGTGCTATTCTCCTCTCCAGTTGGGGTGGTTATGAGTCTCTCCCGATAGTTTCAATAAAAGAAGGGAAAGACCAGAGATAAACGCTGTCTGTTGCCCCTTCCATTTCTTTTCAGAGACAGTGGAAAGCTATGCTTTAGCCTCTTAGCTCACGTTTGGGTTCTTTAGAAGTGCCAGGATACATGGACTGCTGCCTGGGGCTGCCCGCTACCTTGGCACAATGCAGAGGAAGGGTGAATCCTTTTGGAATGTGCAGACAGTCTCCTTGCTTTGCCTAGCTCAGACTAAGGATGCTGTCAAATAACAGCCAAGGGATTTCCATACTGTGTTTTAACCTGATGTTCCCACCCATGCTGTGGTGTGTATGTGTGGTGTGTGTGTGTGTGTGTGTATGTGTGTGTATGTGTATGTGCAGGCTATAGGGAAACTTCTCTTGCCATTCCTCTGGAGCTATCTACTTTGTTTTGTTTTGAGGTAGTGTCTCTTACTGGGCATGGGCCTTGATGAATTCACCAGGCTGGCTGGCCAGCAACCCCTACCTGTCTCTGCCACCCTAGTGAGACCTCCCCTCTCCTACCTTATTTATTTATTTATTTATTTATTTATTTATTTATTTATTTTGGTTTTTCGAGACAGGGTTTCTCTGTATAGCCTTGGCTGTCCTGGAACTCACTCTGTAGACCAGGCTGGCCTCGAACTCAGAAATCCACCTAACTCTGCCTCCCAAGTGCTGGGATTAAAGGCATGTGCCACCACTGTCTGGCTTACTTTTTTTTAAATATGCATTTAAGGGATCAAACTCAGGTACTCCCTGCTTGCTTGGAAACTACTTTATCAACTTCTCAGCCTTACAAAGTATTTTCAAAGTTCCTTGATTTGTGATTTTCTTTATTCTGTTACTATAGAAACTTTGTGAAGCCATTACCACACTGGAACATGATAGTTGGAATAATCTGAACCCATACTCCTGGCACACTATGGGAAGAGGCTTGGCCCTTCCTCTGAGATATATATACCTGGGCTTGGAGGTTGACTGTGCCTTCCAGAGAGATGAGAGGTGACCTGCTGCACTCTCAGTCCTAGAAGGTCACACCTGTCATGACCTTCAGAGGCATCCACAGCCCATGGTGGCAGCGGTGGTAGAGAGGGTAGGCGCTCTGTTGAGTGGTCCCTTTATCATCCCACATCCTGCCCCAGGTGGGGAAAGAGGAGGCTGCCTGGCTGCACAGTCTGCAGTTTTTTCTTTTCATTTCTACTTTTCTTTTCTTCTTTTTTTTTTTTAGCTGCAGAGATGGAGAATAAAGCTGTGGCTTCCTGCTATTAAGCGGGAGTGTGATTAGTTATAGGAAAATCAATTCATTCTTTGGCTTTGGGGAAGGCTTTTAAGTGTGAAAGGGGATGCTAATCCCCTGGGAAATGATTTTTAAGCAAAACTGGCTGAGTTGTGCCAGCTGCTTAGATAAACACAGAGGGGAGGGATGGATGACTGCCTTTTAGCTCTGCACCAGGGCTCATAGGAGTCCAGTCTGTTCCTCTTCTTCCCCTCCCTTCCCTCCCTCTCTCTCCCTCCCTCCCTTATTCCTCACTTTCCATTATGGTCTTCCTTTCCTCCCTTCTCTCAGTATCTTTCTCTTCCTTTCTCTCTTACACTCTTAAAAGATTTTCTCTTACTCGTTTAATCTCTCTCTTCTCTTCTCTTCTCTTCTCTTCTCTTCTCTTCTCTTCTCTTCTCTTCTCTTCTCTTCTCCTTCCTTCCTTCCTTCCTTCCTTCCTTCCTTCCTTCCTTCCTTCCTTCTTTCCTTTCTTTCCTGGCCTCTCAAAGAAGGGATTGAGGGTGGGCAGTGCAGGTGTGTGTGTTTGTTGGCAACACCTGTCTGCTTTTCTTCTTTCTAACTTTTAACATCCCCCATTTTATTTCCTTCCCCCTCCCCACTTCCTTCCCATTGTGCTCTCCACCCTCTCCCCATGGAGAATACACATTTTCTAGGACAGGCCCTAAAGTTTGGAGTGGCCTTCAGACTCTGTTAAAGACCCAGACTAACCCCTCTATGGTTCACACCATCTTGATGAAGCGTAAGACCCAAAGTACAGATTCCTTTTAGAAGCTGTGTCAGCTTCTGCCTGCCCACAGTTGTAAGCAGCAGCTCCTGTCCTGTCCTGTCCTGTCCTGTACGTGACCTCGTTGGCCACACTGAGCCTCTGTCCTCTAACCCTGGTACTCCTAACGGTCACCCACATCCATGCTGAGTCCCCATCTGTCTGTGTACTTTGTTTTCTCCTCTGGATACAGGAGGACTTTATACTTCAGAGTTCCTCTCAGCCTGTTGTTACCCAAACAGGGGCACCCATTTACACACCAGAGACAGGGCATCATGCTAACGGCAACACTCTTACTAAGAATGATGGTGATGATGCCATTTACACAGCTGACAGAGTCTGGGAGAACACCAGTCATCAGAGACATTGGGCAGCACTTTATGTTGAATCTCATTCAGTGTTTATGGGGGCTTCCTAAGGCAGCTGCTATCAGCAGCCCATCTTATAGGTGGACAAGCAGAGGCTCCGTGAGGTTTGCTAATGAGCTCAGAGGATCAGATCTGAGAGGCGGGTGGGTGCAGGTCTGTTTGATTCTTGGCTTTCCTTCCTCACTGGCATAGTGGGGTGTAGGAGGATGCAGGTGTTACTGTATCACCTTAGCAGGGTCTTCCTCAGCAAGCAGGGCATGTGTAGACAGTCTGGAGTTGACTCAGGAGTTATCACACACCCTTATTTATATCTCACAAGTCTTTGCACACTGTGTTCTGGTTCTACCCAGCCAGTCACCGTGCAGATGGACATCCAAGGAGCAAAATACATACCCAGACAGTAGGGTAGGACTATCGAGAGGGTTGGCTAAACTTACCCAGAGGAGGTTGAGTTCATATAGGATATGGAGTGAACCTTTAATGGAAGTGGGCAAACTTAACTAGGAAGTGAAGTGAGTTTGTCAAGGAAATAAGTTGTCAATACTCAGAAAATAGAATGAACTGATCCAGGAAGTGGAATAAGTTTATCTAGGAAGTGGGCGAGCTTATCCAGGAAGTAGGGCAAGCCTATTGAAGAGTTAGGTGTAGCTCTCTACACTGTTTCCATTTCAGGGTGGTTCACAGACTTGCCCACCACCTTTGGAAGGAGACAGGCTTGCAGCTAAGCTCAAGACCTACTGCTTTGCAGCTTCGAGGTTATGGGTTGTTTTCTATGCCTCTGCTCAGATATGCATCAGTCTGCATGGTGTCCAGGCTGCAGGGTACAAGGCATGGTGTCCAGGCTGCAAGGCACACGGCATGGTGTCCAGGCTGCAGGGCACAGTGCATGGACACCACCCAGGGAAGAATACACTTAGAACTCAGATGGGTGGCACTGGGCCCATTCTCCATCAAGTCAGGCTGAGTGGAAAGGCTCCCATTAGCCCTTTTCTGCCACTGCCTCCCTTTGTGGATCTCTTCCCCACACAGCATCAAAGATTCTTCTGCTATTTTAGCAGCCACTTCACTCTTTGCAAGGCTTGGTTTGAGCCAGATGATATTTCCCAGAAGTGCCTAGAACTGTTTTTTCCCACAGTTGGAGTTGGGACTGTTTGGTAGTTTGAGTGAAAATGGCCCTATCAATTCATAGGGGTGGCATTGTTGGAGATGTAGCTTTGTCGGAGAAGGTGTTGCTCTGTTGGAGGCAGCGTGTCACAGGGGATCACCTTTGAGGTTTTAGAAGCTCAAGCCTGGACCAGTATCCCTCTCTCTCTTTGATACCTGCTGATCCATATTTAGAACTTTCAGCTACTTCTCCAGCACCATGGCTGCCATGCTTCCAGTCATAATGATCAAAGATTAAACCTCTGAACTGCAAACCATCCTCAATTTAGTGCTTTTCTTTATCAGAGTTGTTGTGGTCATGGTGTCTCTTCACAGAATAGAATCCCTAACTAAGATGGGACAGGTCTAGCTGGTTCACCTGTAGTCCCTGGGCCAGGCCATATATGCCTTCTCTGTACTGGGGCTGAGTTAAGGGCTTGTGCCCAGCTCAACCAAGACTGGGATGCAAGGGGCCTTTACTTGGGCCCTAAAAGAGGAGAGAATAAAGCTGGCATATTCTTCTCTCTTTGTGCACAACTTGAGAGCCCACCTGGCTAGCTATGGCACCCAGCTGGTGGTAACTTTTGGTTGATGTGCTTGATGTTGGGACTCTGATCCCTGTCTGCAGGGGAGAATGCACAGACCGCAGTGGGACATCATGCCCTGGCTGTTGGAGTTAATTCATTTGAAGTATTTGGAGACATTCTTTGATCCACATCATATCACGTGGATATCAGTTTCTTAGAGCTGTATGCTAAGTTCTTAGGAGTCTTGAAAGCCAGATTTTAAGCAGCTGAACTTGTTTGAACCACAGGAATCTATAAGTCAGGGTTCTAGCTTTGTTCTCTTCTGGATGTAGAAACAAAAGAAATGGAACCTGGAGAAGTAGTGCAGTTGCTAAAATGCGCATGGACCCAGTTTAATCCTCAGCACCCCATGTGAAAAAAGCCAGATGTGGCAACACTTGTAATCTCAGCATTGGGGAGAGGGAAGGAAGTGCATCCCTGGGCTGACAGTCTGTCTATTTGATGTGTTCCAAGCCAGTGAGAGACCTTGTCCCCAAAACAAAACAATGCAAAACAAAACAAGAGGAGGAGGAGGAGGAGGAGGAGGAGGAAGAGGAGGAAGAGGAGAACAAAACCATTAACAACTAAAAGACAGCACACCATTCTCTAACACTGTACCATGTATAATGATTATATACAGTGAAATTTCACCAAATTCCAACCATGCTCTTTGTGGCCTTACAATCATAGGTTCCTGGCAGTTACAGCAATGACACTAATAACAGGTAATCTAGAAACTCTTACTGTAGACACATTTCAGCGTTTCTCATGCTCTATCACCAGGTGTTTGGTTTTATTGTCATTATCTCACAATAGATAGAATAGGACCTGGAGCTGAATAAAAACAATTCTTCAAACCAGTTAGTGGCACAGTAGGCACGCAAAAGTAGAACAAGTTGTAGGTTCTGTTATGTTGGCTCTTTTCTCACTAAAGGTAGCTTTGACTTTTCTCTCAAAATCTGTTTGTTGAAGGAGGGATCTGAATCCTTCTAGTCTTGATCCTACTCCAAGATCTAGACTCATGGGCTCCTAGTCATTTGTAGTGTTGCTTAGATGATTCCAGTTATTGGATAAAGAAAGAAAATGAAGAAGCACCAGCAAACATAGGGAATTTTTTTCTCATTGACTACTTGAGAACATAGGCATTAGTGCTTTAGGAAGTCCAGACTTTAAAGTCAAGGCACTACTCAAGATTTAAAGATTCCAGGATACAAGCTGAGCAAAACTCTTATTACAATTGGAGCAAAATCAAGGCAAGGTGAATCAGGCCACACTACATATGTATGATCTTGAACTGTCTTCTATGGTCACTTGGATCACCAAATTAGCATCCTTGCTTTATTTAAGGATATGCTCCTTGACCATGGTACACCACAAGTTTCTAGTTCAATTCAGCCTTTAGCTGGATCTTTTATTCTTATTCTTTTTCTCTATAGAAAGGAGTTTGACCTGGAGGTTTGCATGGAAGGATCTTCAGTGCTCCAGCACCAAACCAGCTATTAGTTAATTGATATATCTTAGGCTATTCCAGTGAATATCAAAAATATAAACATCAATTTGCTTATTCATTTCTCCATTCATGCATTCATCCACCCATCCATGTATCTGTCCATGTATTCATCCATATATCTGATTATTCAAGTAGTATCTTTCCATACAAATATCCATCCATCCATCATCCATCCATCCATCCATCCATCCATCCATCTGTCCAACAATTGCTTACCACTCACATAGTCAACATGATAAGCTCTGGGGAGCATTGTAAGCATAAAGGACGTACCTCAGAAAATTTAGTCTTAGGAAAAGAAAATCTGTAATTTTCGATGTTTCTGTGTTTTTTATATTCCAATTTCTTAGACTGAAATCTTCCTTGTTATGCAGTAGGCACCCAACAGATGTGTTGGATAAATCCACGAATAAATCACATAGAAATACTTCAATGAATGCAAGGTCAAAAGAAGAAGGAAAAGAAGGAAGAGGAGGAGGATGAGGAGGAGGAGGAGAAGAAGGAAGAGGAGGAGGAGAAGTAGGAAGAGGAGGAGGAAGAGGAAAAGGAGGAGGAGGAAGAGGAGGAGCAAAAGGAGGAGGAGGAGGAAAAGGAGCAGGAAGAGGAGGAGGAGGAGGAGGAGGAGGAGGAAGAAAAGGAGCAAGAAGAGGGGGAGGAGGAGGAGTAGGAGGAGGAGGAGAAGGAGGAGGAGGAGAAGGAAGAGGAGGAGGAGGAGGAGGAGGAGGAGAAGGAAGAGTAGGAGGAGGAGGAGGAGGAGGAGGAGGAGGAAGAGGAGGAGGAGGAGGAGGAGGAGAAGGAAGAGGAAGAGGAGGAAGAGGAGGAGGAGGAGGAGGAAGAGGAGGAGGAGGTATCTGGGAAGATGCTCTGAAGCAATACTGGTGTCTTATCCACCTGCCTGTACCTTGTAGATTAACCACTGCATAGATTTCTATCCTATACCTTTTAAACTGGGGTTCACTGATAGGACTCAAGGACACTGTAAACTCAAATATGAGAGAAAAAGACATTAATTGTAACCAAAATTTCAAGAGTTTCCTTTCATGATAAAGGAAGGCAGAAAATGACAGTGGCTTCTAGTAGAATCTGAGCCTTTGTCACCAATCAAATCATAGCTATTTTCATAACACATTGCATTTGTTGCAAATTTCCAAACGTATTATTTCTGCTCATCACTGCTGAGAAATTGTGGTGGTCACTAGGTCTACTGCTCGATCTGTTATTGAAAGCATTAATAAAGAAACATGTACTTCTAAATCACTAGTTTGTCTTTAAAATATTTTGATAACTGTTTTGCCATATTTCTGATGTCTTTTATATGCCCTGTACTTTGTGTTCTTAAGCACTGGAACATTCAGGAGGGTTTGATGGTCTTTGACATATCAAAGGGTTTTAAGGCACTCACTGAAAGTTAGAACCTCGAGGTTCAGACACAGAGGCATTTGTCTGCACTCAGATGTAGGCACAAGTAGATTATGGGATCTGAGGAATCAAAGTAGGGACATGTTAGATGGCTCAGTGGGTAAAGGAGCTTGCTACCAAACCTAAAGACTTGAGTTCAGTACTTGCTCCTGTGTGAATGTGGTGACACACACACACACACACACACACACACACACACACACACACAAATGTAAAAAGTTTTAAAAAAGCGCCAAGGTCATTTGAATGGGTAGATGGTTTTGAATGGTATTTGCATGTACCATGTTAAAGGGATGATTTGCAAGCTCTTGGCTCCTTGTCAAATCTTTATCTTCCTGGGGTAATCACCCCAATCCCCCATGGATTCCCACTGGCATTAGTGGAATCTGGTTAGTTATTTTATGGCTGGAACCTAGGGGCAGATCCTACCCACTTGATGCTGCCACAGGACCTTCCATTTCATCTCCGTCAGCAGACCACTTGGTGCTATGCTCTGTTGGACTTATTAACATGCCTTTCTGGGTACCATGGCCACTGAGTGTTCCCATTATCTCCTGAAGGGATATGGCTCTACTTAGATAATTTTGGTATTCCTTTCCCCGCATGGCTCATTATTTTTTTTTTTGTTTGCCATAGATATCAAGTGCTTAAATTATCCACTTTATAGCTAAGCTGATGACGCTAACAGATGCGCAGAGTGGGCCATGAATGATCCTTTAAGATGCCCACTGTGCCTGAGAGGTGAGCGGACGCAGAGAACTGGGTGGGCCAGCATGCCCAAAGCCTGGGGGACAGACTGGGAGACTTACTGGAATGTCCAGCAGGGCTTTGGGAATTGCTGTGGTCTTTGCGTGTGCAGACTGAATCGGGAACAGCCAGAATAAAAGAATAAAGGAGTGCCAACCCAAGAAGCCCATCCAAGGATGGAGGAAGTAATGGTTAGAAGGGAGGCACCATGTTGAATCAGCCTGGCACTTTCCTTGGGCAAGGTCAAAGGTCAAAGCTACAGATGCAATGAAACATTACTCCACTTACCTGCTCAGACCTCCTCTGTCATTTTCTACTGAGGTTTAGAAAAAAGAGCCTACAGTTCTTTGCTCACCATGATCTATCTCTTTACAATTCAAGGGTGAATTAGTTCAGACCCACTTTCTTTTTCTCATGTAGCTCAGGCTGGCCTCCAATTCACAATTAGCTCAGGATGACCCTGAACTCCCGATTCTCCTGCCTCCACCTCTTGAGTACTGGTATCACAGGTGTGTGCCACCACTATGACTTCCCTGTTGTTTTCTATCTTACCATTCTCCAACATAAAAGATGTTAAGCATAATTAAAAAGAGTAATAATGAATGAATAATATAAAGTGTGCATACAAACTACCCAGAACTAGGGACTGTGGCTATTTGGCCTTGGACGTCTCATCTACAGAATGTGTCTTGTGTCCATGTGTACATGTATGTATGGATGTGCATCCCATCGCAGACTTGAACTCTGAAAGCTTTGCCTGTAGCTTATACAAAGATTGTTCTCTTTATAACCACAAAATCCATAAACCTAATACACAAAGGCTTGCTCATTAACACATTGCTGCTGGGAATGCAGATTGGTTCAGGTCCAGTGGATCAGTATGGGGGGTGCTTATAAAACTGAAAACAGTTATGTTATGACCAGTAACCACATGAGTTCCTCTCTGGGAAACATACCTAAAGGGCTCTAATAAAAGATTTATAATGGTATGTGTGTGTGCATGTGACTACATAGATCAGAAGAGCGGGAATTATAGGCAGTCTTGAGCCGCCTGATATAGATGCTGAGAACTAACCCTGCATCTTGGGCAAGTGCAGTAGGGCTCTTAGCCATGAACCACATCCATGCTCATTGTTGCACTATTCACAATGACTAAGAAATGAAACTTGTGTAGATGTCACCTGCCCCCACTCCTACAACACTCTTCTTCTAGTGGACCAAAACCTTTGAAACCATGAATCAAAATAAACCTTCCTCTTTAATTTTAAACTGTTCCTCTTAGGTATCTGTTATGGGACAGTTATCTGACTGCTAATAGGAGTAACTCGATCATTGGGAATGCTACCGTTGAGAGAGGTGGAGCTGTAACTTAAGTCCACTTACTTCATATACAATTCCTCTCCCCACCTAATAGCAGAATCACGACCTGGAGCAAACCTCTTTCTCTGGGTCTTCCATACCAGTAACAGTAAATGGGCTAACAAATGCGCTTTTCCACCATAACACTCACCATGAAGTGATGTGGCCATTCTCACCAGACACAATCAGCCACTGGCACTATGACTTTGAGCCTTAAGCACACCTATTTTCTTTCTAAAGAACTCAGCCTTAGAGTGTTTTGTTCTAGCAACATGAAATGGGCCCTGAATCCTCCTTAAGGGTACATGGAGTTTATTTGTCTCGTCTCCTTTGATCCTCCCTTCTGCTAAAGCAGCTCTGTTTATAACCTCACATACCACCTTGTTATTACATTGATTTGTTTTAAGGGGCATGTATGCCATGGTGCACATGTGGGAGTAAGTTCTCTTCTTCCACCATGTCGGTGCCAGGGATTGGATTTAGGTGATGAGGTTCAATGAAAAACGCCTTTTCTATTGAGCTATCTTACCAGCCTACATCTTACTATTTTTACTTCTAGAAAGAGTCACAGTTGATGAAATGAAAGGAATTGGATGCTTGCTGTATCTCTGACCAGCTAATGTTCAGGAGTTCAGGAGTGGTGAGACACTCTAGAACCAGAGTCTGGCTTAGTGTTTAATCTAGTTGGCATTAGTAAATATTTTGTGGATGAATGGGTGGGTGGATGGGTGGACAGATGAGTGGATGAATGGGTGGGTGGATGGGTGGGCAGACGAGTGGATGAATGGGTGGGTGGATGTGTGGGCAGATGAGTGGATGAATGGATAAGGGTATGTAGATATGTAAGGAAGGGTGGGTGGGTAAGTGCTTATATGTATATGCAGATGTATATATTTATGTGTGGGTATATGTATGTGTGTATATATGGGTGGATGAACAGAAGCCAATATATATACATATATATGCAGGTGGATGATGGATGCACATATGTATATGTAAATGAATAAATAAATGTATATATATATATATGTATATATAAATATGTATTAATATGTATATATAGGTCAGTAGATGGATGCATGAATGTATATGCAGGTGGATGAATGGATTCACATATGCATATGTAAGTGGATTAATAGATGTACATATGTAAATGTGGGTGCATGTATAGGTCAATGGATTGATACATGAATGTATATGTAGGTAAATGAATATGCAAGTCAACGGATGTGTAGATGTGTGGATCCATGCGTGCAAGGCTTAAATTCTTCCAATTGCTTCCCCATATTTGCTGAGCATAGGCATTTTACAATAGGTCCTGGAAATCACGGACTACCTCGGCTTTCCTGTGCAACACTCACAGTAGGTCCTGTTTGACTGTGTTTGGAAGCCTTATGCCATTTGCTTACCAGGGCCAGGTAGAACTCTGCTGGGCCTTCGGAATCCTTAGAGCTGGCAGAGGTAGAAGCTGGTGTCAGCATGCCTCAGTCTCTCAGAGGCGTGTTCTGAAAGGCCTCTTTGGTAGGTATGTTAGCAGTGAATTTGAACTGTGGAAATGTCAAGGGGGTGCTAATCGAGCCACGTCTGTTAAAACTGCCACCCACTTGGGTCTGTCAGACTCAACAAGAGAGATCTTTTAGCCATGCCAACTGCAGAGCTGGTCTCACACAAAAGAACAAGGGCATACCTGAGGGAGGCTCAAGAACAGATCTGATTGATTAGAGCTTCCGATGAGCTGGCTGGACACAGTCAGCATTGAGTGCTGTTGGCCAGAGAAAAGGGAAGGGCTGCTCTCCAGGGTGCAGTGCTTCAGCATAGGTTCCCTGCATGTGGAGCAAATGCCTAAATGGAGTTCCGTCACCCTGTTTCCATGTTCCTCCTCTCTGTGCTATGGCATTACTCACAAAAGAAAGGCAAGTCTCTGCCATCCATGGCTCAGTACACAGAGCTAAGGGAGGCTCTAAGGTTGCACACTCCTTCCATTCCCATAAGGCACTTGCTCCATCAACTGTCTTCACATTAGTTTGTAGTTCTCTGGTCCTGGATGTTAATACTGACTATTCACTTGACAGGATTTAGGATTACTCAGGTGGCAAGCCTCTGGACATGTCAGTGAGGAAGATTGTAGGCTGGGTTAACTGAGGTGCGAAGAGACCTGTTCGTTGTCCCTCTGGGCAGTACCATTCTATGGGCTGGGGTCCAAAGCTCAGTAAAAGGAGAAAGTGAGGTGAGCACTTGCATCCATCTCTCTCTGCTTCTGACTGCAGATACAATGTGACCATGTGACCAGCTCCTTTCCACTAGAGCCACCATGGCTTCCCAGTCATGATGGACTGTACCTTAGAACTGTGACACAACACAAATCCTCCCTTAAGTGGTTTTGCTCAGGTACTTTATCACAGCAATTAGAAAAGCAACTCATGCTGGGCAGTGGTGGCGCATGCCTTTAAACCCAGCACTTGGGAGGCAGAGGCAGGCAGATTTCTGAGTTCAAGGCCAGCCTGGTCTACAGAGTGAGTTTCAGACACCCAGGGCTACACAGAGAAACCCTGTCTTGAAAAAACCTAAAAATAAAAATAAAAATAAAAAAATAAAAGCAACTCATACAGGTCCAGTGTTATATTAGTAGGTACAGAGTAAACCAGGCTTCCTTTGAAGCCTCATCCCATTGTGTGTGGGGTAATGATATAGCAATGAACACACAGGAATGAAGACTCTTGATACATGTGTGAATTTGATTGCATGAAGGGTCATGGGTGAAGTAATAATGTCCTGGGGTGGGATGTCTGCTTGAGATAAAGATTAGATGTGGCCAGTAACTTGAAAGACACGATTGTAGTCCATGACTCCTATATGGTGTGTGTGTGTGTGTGTGTGTGTGTGTGTGTGTGTGTGGACATGTGCATGTGGAAGCCAAAGGTCAACCTTGCCTTTATTCCTCAGGTGGTTTTCCTCACCTTGGTTTTGAGAAAGGGTCTTACCCAGCAGGTGGAGAACTCTGGGAGTCTTCCTATCTCTGCCTCTCCAGTGCTGAGTTATAGGCACTTGCTGTCATGCCTGTCTTTTCTTCATGTGGTTCTTGGTGATGGAAATCAGGTCCACGTGCTTGCAAGGCAAGCACTTCAGTGAGGAGATACCTAGACACTTCCTGCTCAAGACTCCTGAGAAGTTATTTGGAAATGTCAGAGTGGGAGAGAGATGACTACTGTTGACCACCCTTCAGGACACCAGTTGATTTCAAACAGCCATTCAAGATGAACAGCTTGCTCAACTCTTGTTCAGTCTCTCGGACTCATGCGTGTGTGTGTGTGTGTGTGTGTGTGTGTGTTTGTGTATATGTGTTAAACATCTCTCAGCCTGGCTGAGGGCTGGCCTGTCTGTTTTGTTGATTCTTCTGTTTAAATACAGATGAACTAAGAGGACAATATTTGCAAGCATGTGGCCTTGGGGCTTTGGCCAGTTTCTCTGAGGGATGACCTAGAATTCTCAAAAGTAGACAAAGATTGTTGGCAAACAGACTTTCTAACCTCTTCCCAGGACTTCCTCTATTTAAAAAGCCAGTGTGTGCACATGCACATGAGGCCTGAGGTTGATGTCATGTGTCATGTTTGGTGGCTCACCACCTTATATATTGAGGTGGAGGTCTTTTATTGAACCTGGAGTTTCCTGGTTATGTTTGTCTAGCCAGACAGTTTGTCCTGTGAGATCCCTTGGCTATGCCTTCCATGCTGAGATTATAGGTGGACTACCACACTGGGACAGCTTTTATGAGGGTGCTGGGGACCAAATACCAGTCCCCACTTTGCTGAAAGCATTTGCCAGCTGAAACATCTCCCCAGGCCCCCATCAGTTGTTAATTTTATAGGATGGGTAGGGGTGAATGTGGGCCATCAACTGTCAAGCTCTCAAAACTCTTGAGATTTCCCTTCTGATCTGGGACACAGCCACTGTTATAAAGTGTGCTTTGAACTGCACACATCCTTGTTGTGTTCATGGGCTTGATCAAACTGTCTACCTCTTCCTTTCCTGACTGATCTCTGCTGTTCTTTTCAACACCTCCTTTTGAGTTTGCCTCTGCTGGGGAATTGCATTAGGATTAGTTTTTCTTCTTGCTTAGCTATGTCACCAAGCCAAGATTTCAAAAGGAGAACAAGAAAAAGGCACAGCCTATTCTTCCCTCCCTGGGTTGGTCAAGGGGCTGTGTCTGCTAATGAGAAGACCCAGCATTCCAGAGAAACCAGGCTGCGTTTATTGATGCTGAGAAACTGCCCATGGCAAGGACAACCCTGCAAGGACTGAGCAATCAGCCTCTGGACTGCTTTCAGCGAATGGACGGGGGAGGGAGGTGTTGGTTGCCTTCTTAATGAGGCATTGCTAGAAATATAGCATTTATATATTTATATATATTCATTCCCTGGTCCAGCAGGGAATGAAAACCAAAACAACTGCATCATGAAGTTGTGTGATTTAAAGAGAACTTTTCAAAAGGACTCTGAAATTTAAAATTAGGGTCGTTCTGAGAACTTTAGGTAGAATCAACCTTGAAGCAAAGATTGTATCTGCTTTCGAAGATTCATGAGCAGCCTTGGAGATGGGAGAGAGAGCTGGCCTTGGGGTGAAGCCCACAGCATTAAAGGTGGTTCAGCACTAGCTACCCGCTAGTGCTGCTGGGAAGTACTCTCAGACACTCGTCTCCAGGAAGCCTCCTCTCTCCTACCTGGGAGTCTAGACAGGGTGGATGAGCTAACTCTCCAGGTGGAAGACTTGGCAGAACCGACAGGTGGGTGGGCTCCACGCAACTCTTCATTTGGTGGAATCAGTTATCTCTCCTTCTTCTCTCCACTGCTATAAAGATATCACTGTTCTTCCTGCATGTGTGACAGGTTTCTGACAGCAGGCCCATCCTCTCCTTTCCTCTCATCTGGGTTTCTTGTGCCTGGTTTAACACACTTGGTTGTTCATTATTATCTTGGTGACCTGATGTAGCTGGACATGTAAACCTATTCACCTTCCTAGCATTTGATGCTGCTGGGAGTCCTTTTTAACTCAAGAAGTGTGTGTGTGTGTGTGTGTGTGTGTGTGTGTGTGTGTGTGTGTGTGTGTTTGATGCTCATGTGAAGGTTCAACGAGAATCTGGGGTATTGACTTCAGGAAGGCAGTCCACTTTCTTGGAAACTGGGTCTCTCTGAATCCAGACCTCACAATTTGGCTGCACAGCAAGCCCTGGGAATTTACCCATCTCTGCCTCCCCTGTCCTGGGATTACAAATGTGTATCACCATGTCACAATTTTAATATGGTCTCTGGAGACTGAATTCTTGTGCTTGCAAAGCGAGAGCTTCGCTGACTGAGCCAACTCTCTAGGTCTTCCTCAGCTTCTTGATCCCTTGTTACCTCTGGATGAGGATTTTTGTGGTCTGCTTAGAAACAGCATTGTTGGAATTGGTGGCATAGGTCACATTGATGGTTATAAAATTTATTTTGAAAGAGCCCTTCTCCAATCATGGTGTCTGTTGGTATTATCTGAACACATACAAGATAGTTGGCCAACAGCAGCAGGGTTCTCAACTAGAACGAGTTTGAACCCAACCAAAAATGTGCTCTAGTATCACTCACTGATAATCCAGGGGTACAGGCTTCCTCCCCTAGCACTAGGGAAGCTGGGCACACTGATGATACCAGAGGCATTGGTATCCTGCACAGTCCTTATGCTATGTCAGGCTTTGCCCTCAGGAAACAGCAGCCATAAGCTGTGACTTTTGATTTGGAGAGTGAATTCTTACAGGACATGGAGCTTAGACCCATTTGGATAGGACCCACCTGTCCTATCCCTAAACCAGGCCACGAGCTTGCTTACAGATGTTAAAGCATGATGGAAATGTGGCTCCTGAGCGCAAAAGTGAGGTGTAAAGTGCCCAGGCTTGGTGACACGCCTGTTAGCCCAGCATGTGGGAGACTGAGACAGGAGGTTTGAGAATGCAAGCCTGAGCTACACAGTGACACTTGGTGTCAACTAGCAAAACAAATGGAAAAAAAATAAGAACAAAAAATGATGGTGTGAAGACCAGCAAGAGTCCACAGGGTTGTCCTGTGACAACACAGTTCTCTTGGTACAAGAACTCATACGTACAATCTTTCCTTTGGTGGCGATGAGAATATTCTAGAATGAGATAGCGATGAATAATCACTTACTGCTGAGCATCTCAGCTGTCACCAGTGTCACCAGTGCATGAGTGGCTAATTCCATGCAATAGCTACCTCACCTCAGCAGAGTGAGTATTAATTAAAATTTATATTTCTTTTATAAATCTTTAGATTTTTTTAATCAGCGTGTGCGTATGGATCTGTGTGTATGTATGCTACATGAGTGCAGGTGTCCTTGGAGGACAGAAGAATTTTTAATTGATCATGGTAAGGAGGGAGCAAGAACAGAAAAGCTGAGTGGGTGGAGTCATTCTTCAGCCCCACCCACAGGAAACTCAACAGTGAGAGGATAAATTAAAGCTTGAGTGTGGCGATGAATGCTTATGACTACAGCACTCAGCTGTCTGCTTCAGCAGGAGGATCAAGTTTAAGCCCAGCCTGTGCTACAGAGTGAGAGCCTGTTATAATCAAGAGATATGATATAGGTCCACAGCCACTTGTACATGTTCCCTTTTTAAGCCACAGGATCTGCTTTTACTCATAAGTTTCTATTTTAGTGCCCATGGTGATGGGGATAGAACTCGGGGCTTACTGCAAGCTGGGCATAGATCTACCACTCTACTATGTCCCCTGCCTCCCACTGGTGGGTTCTATCCAAGTGCTCTTCCGCAGAGCTGAATCTCCAGCTCTCTGCGTTTTATTTATCGCTAAGCTGCCCAGAAGCTTTTTACCTTCAGATGATCTCCTTCCCTTGACCACTGCATCTCAAGTAGCTGGGCGAGAGGCCTGTACTACTGGGTGAAGCTGTGTGTCCAGTTTTGTGTATTATTCAAACTCAAGAGTATGAGACATGACATTGCAGGGTTGGTCCTGAATTCTCCTGGGGACCATACACTTCATCTTATTTGTTTAACCACACAAGCCTAGCATGATCCTAATCTGTAGCCCATATCTCAGACATGTCCCTCAAACAAGGATGTGAGTTAGCTGTGCCTAGGACTAGATTAAGTTAGCATCTATTTACTCCTGGCGGAGTCCACAGGAACCACATGGCTTTCTCGTGTGATGCAACCAGCCTTGTCATATCTGTATTGCTAACATTCACATTACAGTGGAAATATCTATGTTCAGATGGGTCAGGGAAGGGACCCGATAGCTAGGTGGCAGATAATGGTCCTATCTTCATCCTACTTAGGCTGTGGTACTGTATTCCCTGTTGGATACAACCCCAGAAAGTAAACAAAGCCATCTGCAGATGCTGGCTGCTGCGGCTCACAGCCACCCCCAGAAGCTTCTGAAGCAGATTGTAAGCTGAATCTTTTAGTTTAAGGTGGACTTCCTGTTTATAATGTACCTAGTGGTTGCCATTCCTCACGTACACTGCACTGGAAGGTCTGTTTTGGAAGCTTTGAGCTGGAACTTAAAAGCAAAGCAAAAGAATAAAGAAGCCTATAGTGCACTTCCCCCAAAGGTGCTGGCTGGAGTCTAACTGTAGAGAGGCACGAGGGAGAAGCTGGAGTGAACCTCTGGCTCCTGTGGGAGGAGAGGTGGCCAGGTAAAGGTGGTCTCTTCTGCATGGGAATTAGAGACCTGCCCACATCGTTCATGGAAGCACCTCACCAATTTCTGCTAGAGATGAACTCTGATGTTATTTTCCTTAATGTCTGTTTTTAGTCTATGCCCTGCATGTTGGCATTCAGGGAATTCAGCCAGAGGAGAGAAACAATAGTATTAATTAGGAACGTCAGTCATGGGTGGGATGGAATTCAAAACTGCCAAGTTTCTGGAGCATTTAGTGGTAATTATACTAGACTGTGGAGACAAGCTGTTCTCCAGTTCCTACACAGACACACATGC
Organism: Mastomys coucha; assembly: GCF_008632895.1. Taxonomy (NCBI): domain Eukaryota; kingdom Metazoa; phylum Chordata; class Mammalia; order Rodentia; family Muridae; genus Mastomys; species Mastomys coucha. Next base: position 2,003,695 of record NW_022196894.1, read on the forward strand.
TTTGATGGGCAAGCCATCAGCTTGCCAGTGTAGGCCTCCAGAAGGCAGAGGGAGCCTCCCTGGTCCAGCTTTTTGTAGGCTCTGAGCTTCCCTGGAGAGGAAACCTGCAAGTGACCAGGATGTCCCTTGTCATTTTGTAATTTAAAGTGACCTCTTTAGTTATTTTTTGGCTCAAGCTGGAGTATGAGGGAAACCAGAGTGAGAAGTCTATCAGCTTAGCCGGATGTTTAAACTCAGACTAGAGCCATGATCTATCCAGATAATACCACATCCCTGTCCTCTGCACAGTCGGGGGAGATGGGATGAGAGACTTGAATTTGAATCTTTGAAGAGTGGCATAAGAAGAGGGACATTCCTTTGTCTTGAAGTTACTGGATCACCCTAGAGGTAGGGAATGGAGCCAACTGAATCCCAAGGCTGCTAGATTCCATCTAAGATACTTTGCAGGAAGTGCTCTTAAGGGCTTTGTGTTAGTTGTATGTCTTATGCTCAAGGAAAAAGTACCAAGAAAAGCAGCTCTAGGGAGAAAGGGTTTATTCTGGCTCACAGTTCCAGGTGAGCCTTCTGTTGAATGGAATTGGAAAGGTCACGGAGATGGTAAAGGTGGTGGAAGGGTGAAGCACCTGGTCACACTGTGTCCACAGTCAGGAAGCGGAGTGAGCATTCTCTACTTGTTTATTCAAACTAATGGTTAGTGGAGGGTTAATACAGTATAGAAAAATCCCTCACAGACATGCCCCAAATTCTGTCTCCCTAGGTGGCAGTTCTAGATCTTGTCAGGTGGACAATGAAGATTAGGCTTTCCAGGTTTTCGCTCCCTGGGCAGGTCCCCTTCCCACCTATTGAGGAAAGCCTGGCCAGGTAGCTAAAGAAACTTGCTTGAGGTTGTTTGAGTGGTGTATGTCAGGAAAGTTCCAGACTTAGTGCTTGGGGAGCTGTCTATGGGGCACTCCGATGCTTTCTGCCACCTCTGGACATGTCTCTTCCACTGAAGGGCCTTTGCAAACACCGTTCCTATGACTCTTACTCTCAGGATCATACCAGTGCCTTTAGGTCTATCTAATGTTTGAAGAATTAGGCCTGACACATGGGAAAGAGTCTGCACACCATGCTTCCCGTAGGTCCGATGTTTTATTTGATTTCAAGAAAACGAGCTCACCCTGAAAGTCCCATCTTCCTAGGAAGGCACGTAGCAGTGGGGCACTAGGAACCATCTATGTCTGATGCTGTCTTTCATATCTGCACCTTTTCAATGCTGGCTACAGGAAATGTAGGAAGGGAGAGACATGTACTGGCTGATTTTGTGGCTAAGAGGACCTGCTTAACTCAGGCTGGTGGATGATCCTGACAGGTCCCAGAAATAAAAGAATTCTCCCAGGAACTTGGCCCTGGGTTCTCATGTTAAGTAATTAATAGCAGTTCCTTCTTCATCTTGCATTTTTTTTTAAAAAAATAATTTGGAGGTTTGGGGCTGGAATAGTAATTGCTCAAAGGTGTGAAGTGAAGGAGCTCTTCCTCCCAGCTGTGAGTCGGTGACAATAGTGCTCCTTCCGGTGCTTCGGGAAGTCTGTGTGGCCTTATCTCTACATCCTCTGGAAAAGCAGGGCACGTTTTCCTGCTGACATACACAAGCCTGGTCATTTAGCATGGAGAAAGAAAAATAGTTTAGAACAAGAAAATATATTTAGAACTCATTATTCACGCAGGAGTCACGGAGAAGGGGCAGGAATGGAGCTGTCAGGAAGAACCTGTGCTTAGGAGGGGCTGTAGGAAGCAAGCTTGACACTCAGAAGTAGTGCTCAAGGTCGACAGGGTCAAAGACAAGGTCACACATCAGGGAAGCAGGTGCAGGAGGTTGCATCTTTTTGAGTTGACCTGCCCGGAGGCCCCTCCTTGAGCCATGACCTTGAATGAACCTTTGACTCCTGCCTCGGTCAGCCCACAGTTAATTGCTATGTTCAAGCCAAGCAGGGATCTGTACATCTCCATGTCCCTTTTCCTGCTGCTCAGACTGGAACTAACTCTCAGTTAGAAGTAGTTGGGGGCAATTCTCCTGATCAGAGAAGTTCAAGTTACCTTTGTGTGGAAGGTTAGAAATACATTTTTATTTCTTTAATCAATCAGTGAACTCTTTTTGAGCATATATGTGCAGGTGTGTTTGTATATGTGCAGGTACTTATTTGTGTGTGTGTGTGTGTGTGCATGCGTGTATGTAAATGTGTGGGGCAGAAGCCAATGTCTACCTTGTTGTTTGAGTCAGGGCTCTCCCTGAGGTCTCAAGGTCTCCCTGAGGTTTCAAGGTCAGAGAGCAGCAGAGATTTTCCTCCCTAACTCTGAGATTATGGGCACACAGCAGCAAGCCTGGTTTGTTTCAAAATTCGGCTTTGGGGATCCAACTCAAGTCCTAGTGTTTGCAAGCATCTAAGGACTGAGCTATCTCTCCGGCCCATAGTGCACATTTCATAGTAAACTTTCCTTTTGTAAATAGAAGAATATACTCTAAGACAGCAATAATAGTACAGTGCAATGACTTTGTAAAGCAGCCCGGGGTGCTTGTTGCTGGTCCCTCGGATCAGCCACGGTGCATGTGACATGTGTTCTGCTACCATGGCCTGAGGGTCAGGAGCTTTGTTTATAGCAGCACCCCTTCCACCCCCAGGAGGTGTTTCATTGTGAAATCACAGTGACTTCTAGGCTCTTGGAATCATCCAGTTCTTGTGGTCTTTCTGTTACTTGTAGCTTTTATTTGGGATATGATGTTCTTTTGATGAGACATATGATCTTTATCTTAGTATAGTACAGACATATAATTACATATACATGATGATAGTTCCATGTATATAAATTATATACATGCATCTTCTAGTACTTGTTAGAGATTTTGAAACAACAACAACAACAACACCAACAACCACATATGTATATGTATAGAAACATATGTATAGAAACATATATGGATGTACGGAACCATACACACATAAATCATACACATATATGATTCTATTTTCATGGAGTCAAATAGAAATGGCTCAGTAAAACTGTATAGAACTGTATGCATAAATGTACAAAACCACCATGTACACACTGCCCATCATCATCTGAAAGGCTAAGCAGTGCATGGCTCTATTACGTTCTGTGTGGATGTTCACAAAGTATTCTGAAAGTCTTTAAAGGCAACTGAATCTCACTGGTCACAAAGACGTTATGGAGTCAGAGTTCACTCTTGGTTGTGTTTGACTTCAGAACAGATGCCCCTGTCTTCTCTCAGGTTCTTGTTCTTCCTGAAGTTCAAATGGCACACATCAACAAGTCTTGATAAGGGTGGGTAGGAAGGACAGAGATGTCTGTATTTAGGAGTGCTTCTGGAATGCTCTGTGCTTGTCTGTTTCGAGCTGGAAGTATCCATGGCACATAAACAATGAACTATGTGGCCCAAACATGGACTTTGCAGGACTGTTAATGTCCAGTCATCTTAGGTGACATATAGTCCCTGGGTCTCACTGAGCCATTTCTCTATGTGTGTTCATAAAGTCTGCTGTGGAGATTCATATGTTTAACATGTACTTGCTCTGGTCTGCATCAGGATCCAGAAAGGAAAAGAGGCCCTGATAAGGAAGTCTTCTCATTTATAAGAGGATACTCCCTACAGAAATCTCTTGGGCTAAAGAGTTGGTGTGGGAGGGAGAGAAGAGCCTTAGGTTGCCAGCAGAGAGCCATAGTTAGAAATGACAGAGAACACAGCTCATGTATTGGCAGGAAAATATAACCATGGCTCTCCCTTCCCCCAGCCAATGCAGCTGCCTCCTGTGCACCTGGATCTCACTTTGCCAGATAAGGGGAACACAGAGAACAAGACATGCAAAGATGAGCTGTTTATGAATAATCATGGCAAGAGAGCCTCATAATCAAGAATTCTGGGATGACACCTACATCCTATGTCACAGCTATGCTGCTGCTGGGCCTCGTCTGTGCATTTTCTTGGAGGTGCTGGGGCTTGAGTGTCAGGGAGAGATGTGTGATTAATGTCTTCTATGCTTTCTTCTTTTGTGGATGGTGCATGTGAAGACCCCCCCCCCCCATGTCCCTGCTCACCTAGCAGCTCCTGGAAGTGTCACACATTGCTTGAAAATAAATAGGGGACATGGGCATCCTGCTAGATGTAGGTTTTGGGAGAAAAACATGTCTCTAGGAACATCATTTTCTGGTCATAAAGGCTTTATGGGGTAAGGCTTTCACATAATTAATGTATGACATGGCCATTTAAGGAATACAGCCATCACACTTTTCCAAATATCCATCTCTCCATGCATTTATCTGTCTATCCATCCATCCATCCACCCATCCATCCATCCAATCATCCACCTGCTGGTATATCTGTCTATACATGCATGCATCTATTCATTTTGTCCCAAAATAATATTTAAGGAGTTATTTACTGGGTATATGCCATTTAGAATATTGTTTTGTGATTGGACTTTGAGTCCTGGTTCATCTTCTTCATAGCCATGTGACCCTATGTCAATTGCTCAGCCTCTCTGGTATTCAGAGAACATAGATATCAATAAAATAAACTCAAAGAACTTTGAGGATTGAGTGACTATGAGTGTAGCATTTAAAGCAGTGCCTTGCTCCACAGAGTATCCACAGAATCTTAGTAATTACCTCTTTCAAACTGATACACTGATGAGTATAGTATAACTGAGGGAGCAGACGTGAATGACTGTACACAACAGATAGGAAGCTATATAAATAATTTTATTTTCTTATTAAAAATTCATCTGAAAGTTACTTCTATTCCTCCATCCTGGCAAGATGGTGGGCAAGTCTAGCTGTGCCATTATGGAGACGGAGGCCAGCAGGCAGCAGAGGGAGACCCAGGAGTTTAACAAGGAGATGGAGGCCAGCAGGCAGCAGAGGGAGACCCAGGAGTTTAACAAGGAGATGGAGGCCAGCAGGCAGCAGAGGGAGACCCAGGAGTTTAACAAGGGCTAGCTGCTTGTCTTGGATAAAGAGTATCTATATGGTTGGTGCTCTTCTGTTTTCCAAAAGGCTGGAGATGCTGGCAACCCCATGCACTGTTGAATTCAGAATACCTGAGCATATGCAAACTGTTGTATACAGATTTGTAGCTACTCGTATACTCATATGTGTATGTGTGTGTATGTATGTATATGTATTTGCTAGTGTGTGTGTGTGTGTGTGTGTGTGTGTGTGTGTAGGACATGAAAGTAGAAAGGGGCAGTAATGAGATGCATATGGCATGAAATTAGGAAGAGGGATCATTAGCCTGGAGGAAAGAGGAGGAGGAGGCACTGGGGCGGCTGAATGACAACAAAGTAAAATGATAAATATGCACTGGGCCAGTGAGGCGGCTCATTGGTTAAAAGCACTTGCTGCACAAGCCTGAAGATCTGAGTTTCATCCCAGGGACCCACAGTGGAAGGAGAGAGCAGGTTCCTGAGTGTTGCCTTCTGCCTTCCACTTCTGTGTGTCCGATGGCACAGGTGCCCCCACCCTCATCACACCCACGGTAGGGATCACTGAATGCACTTTGGGTGAATCCCCATTCTGGCATTACTATACTTGCAACTCAAAGCTCTCCCTCCATACCCCGAGTTGCAAAGCCATCTCATGAGTGAGGGTGGACAGATTCCTGGGAAGAGCAATGGCTTAATTAATGGTAATGCCGAGGCTGTAGGTGCCTCGGTGATTGAGGCTGCGTGAATTCGGAATTGGATGGAAAGCCGAGATGCAAAATGGGATAATTGAACTGTTAGCTGAACTGGAATTTAGCAGTTAATCACTTTTATGAAACCTGCATCTCAATTCATTACTCCATTTATGCCTTGTTGCAGTACAGAGCTACTCAGATAATTGGCAAACAGGAGGCAGGCGGAATGCCCTGGAAAGGGCAAGGCTGTTGGAGGTGCTATGATATTTTCTAGGTCCCCATCCAATTCAGCCGAGGCTTGCCTGTTAGACTGTGCGCATGCTTCTTCTCAGGTTGGAATGAGGCAGCGTACTGGCACATCCCAAACAGCATGACTGTCGTCAGTTCTCTGCTGTCGTCTGCCATGCGATGAATACCAGATAAGGAGTGCTTCAATGGGTGATCAAGATTGGGGGCTCCCGCAGCAGAGTGATCCAAATTTGAACTTGAGCTCCATCACTGAATTCTTGTGTGACATTGATAAGGCTTCTTCCTTCTTAGAATTCTTTTCTCTGTCTCACTTTCCTTGAAGGAGGTGATAAAGAGAGCGGAGTGGCCAGAACATTGCCCAGCTCTGAAGTGTGCACTTCTTAATCAGTGCCAAATCCTGTGATCTTTCACCTTAGAGTGACTGCTGCCCAGGATGATGCCAAGGACAAGGCTAACCTGGGCTATTAGCAAATTCAAAGTTAAAAGAAGTCTGGGGAGATGGGATATAGCTTAGGGTAAGAGTGCTTGCTCAGTGTGATGGAGGCCCTGGTTCAAAAAGAACTTGGTTGAGTTCATGAAGAAATTATCAATAGACTCTTGAAGACTAGGAACCTCATGGAGGTGGGGCAGAACAGGTAGGGGCAGGGAGCATTCACAAGTGCTCCAATCTGGAGTGGGAGTCATGCATGGGAGCTACTATCAGGAGCAGATTGCCTCTTCATGTCAGTCAGTCTGCATGAGACACAGGGATAGCTGTTCTTGTGAGTGAGTGACTTTTCCATAGGCTTTGATGCCATTTATTTCAATAAGGGATTAATAAATGTGGCATGGCTTTCAAATTTGCATGCATTAAAAAAATCTTACCATTGTGGGGTAAGCAGTGCCCTCTTTGGGGGGTTGCCTACAAATAGGAAAAAAAAAAACCAGATCTGTCTTGAAGCCCTAGAGGCCAGTGTTCGACATAAATTGGCGTAAAGGAGGTGATCAGCAGGGAACGCTTTGAAAAAGATCCTCACTCTATAATTTATCAGGCAGCACTGGACATAAGAGTGATATAGTTGGGTAGTAGGAGGCTGGGTACTTACGCTATGTGTGAGAGAGATTACCATGAGTTAACCCCTGGCTTGTGCCAGGCACGATAGTCAAAGAGATAAGTCAGAATGTCCTTGTCCTGGGGAGGCAGGTAGTGACCCCACTTGACAGTTCATAGGGCTGAGTTGCCTTTCAGGTGAGTTATTATCCCAGTGTCCCTGGACAAGAACAAGAGACCACATGGGATTTGCTCAAGGCCTTTCCATCTTAAAGTTCTCTGTTGGGAGCGAGGTGTCCGGAGCCATGACAGCCACACGCAGGCGATGGGAGGCTCTGAGAAGGAATTCCTTGAATTCCAATCATCACAACTGAAATATGTTGCTTCCATGTCTTTAAAAGACGAATGCACCTCATATCTCTTTAGTGGCTGCTTTCTACCTGCTAGGGATCGTGGGAGCCTGGGGTACCAGGTGAACCCCTTGTTTGCTTCTGAATAAGATGGGAACTGCAGGACAATTATTATCCCCTGTGGGATCTATTCATGTGTTGGCAAGACAGGGGTCACATGTTTGACCCCTTTTCAGGTCCCTGTGAGGATCTACTGAGATAAAGCCATCTATATAAGCTCTTACTAAAAGCAACTGATATTTTTCCTTCCTAGAAACATTTTCAAATATCATGTAGAAATAGCAAAATGAATAGTCAGATCTGTAATGTTGCAAATGTGAGCTGAAGTCCTGGAAAAAGATTTTAAATAGTCAAAAGGTTGTTTGCTTTTTTTTTTTTTTTTTTGGACTTTTTGAGAATGGGGAATTGAAATGATGCAGACCCAGAGCCACATTATTTTGGGTTTTGTCATTTTTATCCCTTTTGTGATTGTTGTACCTCCTTCCTTTCCTCCCTCCCACACCTGTGCTTCCATCTTTCCCTCAGTACCTTCCTTCCTCTCTATATCCATTGTACAAAGTGATGGGTTTCCTAAAGATGTTTTAATACAAGCATCTCCATCCTCTAACCATTTATCGGTTGGCCTAACATCCCTGTGACTAACAGATGAACTGTTTGGAATGTGTTAACATCCCCAAGCTAACTCTGTCATCAGTAGCATGAGGCCCATAGCATGGCTGCGTGCTTTTCTGAAACTCTGTGGCTTGATTGCCGGATTGATGCTTCACCAATGTATTTGAAAAGTGTTTTGTTAAGATACAGATATTATTATATTTTAAATTTTGTGTGTGTTTGTGTGCTCACAAGTGTGCCCCTGTGTGCAGGTGTCCTTAGAGGCCAGAAGAGGGCATCAGATCCCTCAGAGTTGGAGTTACAGGTTAAATGACATGGATGCTGGGAACTGAACTTAGTTCTCTGCAAGAGCTTGTGAGCACTGAGCCATCTTCAACCCCCACTCCCCCAAGTGTTTTGATTTATGACTCTCTTTTGTTCCATGACTGTAAAAGATCAGCTAACCACCTCCACATTAGAAAGTGTTATTTGGAGCACATTGGACTTGATGTTCCTGGGTTACGGACACCCATTTAGTTCAGAGTAACTGCTCTCTTACCCCTTCTGAGCTGACCTTTGCACCAATGCCAGCCACCACTTTGTTAGATGAGGCAAGGCTATGAATGCTTTTGTTCTTTTGTTCTTGAGATAGGAACTCTCTTTCCTGATCAATAAAATAAAGCATCTAGAAAGGTTTTAGAAGACATGATGCGCAAGGCTCACGCCAACCTTTTGACTCAGCTTTTCCTCATGGAACTAGGACACTGCCATAAGCTCTGTTTCTGATTGGCTGTGGGGTTGGGCATGGAGTCCCTTCCTCCAGCCCAACAGGGTTAACCTTGCTGGAGCAGGTGGCTCTCACAGAATGCACTTCTATAGCCAATGACTCTTAGTACTGTGTAAGCATATGAGGGTTAGTCACAAGTGTGTGAGTGCTTGTGTGTGCACATGTGTGTGTGTGTGTTTCTGAAGTTAGTGTATGAATGAACATTCCTGGAAAGAACAGTAGCTTCCACTGAGCCTTCTGTGAGGCTGAGGAGCTGACTAGAATTTCAAAGATATAGAGAGGTTGGAATGTTGTCAATCAAGAGCCAGGTTATTGTGAGGGATCTTGAGTCTCTTCAGAGCCATTGGTCACCTTCCTCTGTATGTGATCAAACATCTTTGTGGCCATTAGGTAAATGGTTTAGAATATACAGTCAGACATGCAGCTTCTATAAACCAAAGGCAAAGTGCTATTTGGGTAACTTAAATGTGTGTTACCAGGTCACTGTCCTTATTTGGTTCTAGAATTAGCTCCCTCTCAACCTTCTAAGGTGAGAGTCATGTCTTCATGTGTACAGCTCCACACAAGTATCCACTCTCCATCATTACTGGTTCTCTCAAGCATTCCTGGGAAGGGCACCTGTTTGGAAGCATGAGGTTTAAAAACGAGGCAGGTGAAAGTTAAAAGTTGAGTGATTCAGCACTTTTCAGCATGGCCCTCAGCAGGGAGCCATTGAAAAGGGTGGGTGGGTGAGGTGTCTCTGTGACTCGGTGGATGAGCTGGATGGAAAGGAGCTCTTGGATTTTGTGTTCGAGGTCCTTTGTGAGCTAGGGTGTCATGGAGCTCTGGATTACATGGCTTGTGACTTTCTTGGGAAAACATCCTGAGGATGTTTGGGGATCTGGGGAGATGCTACACAGGTTAAGTGCTTGATTTGGAAATATAAGGACTTGGGTTTGATCCCGAAACATTGGTTAAAAGAATAGAGCTGAGTATGTGGGTCAGCAAGACAGCTTAGCTGGCAAAGATGCTTGCTACCAAGCCTGGGGAGTTTGATCCCAAAAGCTACATGGTGGCAGGAGAGAACTGACTTTGGCAAGTTGTCCTTTGACCTCTAGATGTGCAATGTGGTGTACACATACCCAACCCTCACACACATAAAATAATATAAAATGTAGAATGCTGAGCATGATGGTCCACGGTCATAATGCCAGTGCTGCAGAGCTGGAAACAGTGCAGTTTCCTCGGGCTCGCTGGCCAGCCAGCCTAGCCTACTTGGACGGTTTCAGCCTGACCTCAAGAAGAAGGATGGATGACACTTGGTGGCACACATGCCAGAATTTCAGAGTTGCAGAGACCAAGCATGAAGCACCAGGGTGGGCATTGGTAGGACCCGTTGTAAAGCAATGGCAGCAGAAGCAGTCATGACCCCCTCCCTGCCTGGATGGAACTAGTGACAAAACATGGAGGGAGGAGAAAGGAGGCAGAGGTGGCCTTGGCTCCAGCAAGGTCCAGGGCTGATGGAACAGTGTGTGTTAGCTAACGACCCAAGAATCGGATATGGCCGACCTATTAAGGATATCATGTGCTTTTTGATAGGGGGACCCAGAAATTGATGTACTGCCTTGGGTTCTATTATGTTTTCAAAGTTTAATTAAGTTGAAGCCGCTCCCACCTGGACCTCGTGAATCGCCTCCAAGTCCGTCATTTGTCACGGCGGGGCGCTTATGAGTAGATTCGTCTTCTAAACAACACTGTTATTGCCTGAGGTCTCGCCTTAAATCCATCAGCCCATACTAGCAAGAGTGCCTGGCTTGATTTTGATATATTATCCCAGCAGTTCAGTTCTTATGGGCGAGTGGCTAATTCATTAAGTCATCAGAAGATGGGCGAATAGAGACGCATCGTTAGCTTTCAAAATGATGCTGCCACAAGAAGAGAACTGAACTGAACTTTATTCTCTCCCTCTTTCCTCTCTATATCTACATATTTATGCCCCTATAGATATAAATGTATAGATAGATAGGTTTAAGTGCAGGTTCACTCTTAGAGGGTAAACAAGTGCCTTTTAGCCTAGGTCTGAAGAAGACTTTCCTGAAGTAGAAGAAGACCCCCTTGCTTGTGTGCTGCTGGGATTATGGGTTAATATGGCCTCATTGTGCAACTGAGAAGCAGAGTCTAACACATTTGAGGATGTATGTTTGTAGGACACAGTAATTTCACCTCTAATCGTAAGCCTTGGACAAAGTGGTTTCTCCGCACACCGAGAGATGTGTTCAAGGGCATTCGTTGGAGTGATTTTTGTGAGACTGGGCATTTTCAAATAGCCTGAGTGTCCATTAGTGGAGAGATGGGTGAGGAAAATGTGTTGTGTTTATGTGCTGGGCAGCTGGGCAGCTGTTAAAAGGTACCTAAGTGGGTCTCCTTAGTGTGACGCTGTGCTTGTATCCCTAGTGTAGGTATAGACACAGGCTCAGAAATAGTGCTGGCTGAAGAAGACAAGAGGTAAAATGCATTTTACAGTGTGATGGTTCTTGCCTGATGTTTTGTGTCCACATGCAGAACATCATGGGAATCCATCCATGGAAAATAGACTTTGAGGTATGTTTTTAAAATTATTGAGACAGGGTCTCACGTAGCCCAGGCTGGGTTTGCACTTGCTGGGCAGCTAAGGATGGCCTTGAACTTGTGATCTGAATATCTTCACCCATCCAGTGCTAGCACTACTGTGGAGCATCACCACACCTGGTCTATGTAGTGCTGGGAGAGAACCCATGACTTCATGCATGCTAAGCACACAGTTTATGAACTGCGCTGCAGCACCAGAATCATGTTGGGTACTTGACATAGCTGCCTGGAAGGGATGTGAGGTAAGGGGATGCATTAGGTGATGGAATTGGACCTGGACTCTGTGACACTGAGAAAGTGAGTGATATCCATGAGCATCTTTTGGTAGTGTGAAAACTAGAACAGTAGTGATGACATATAAACATTCGTACTTTGGGAAGGTAGGAAGGAGATGACCTGACAGCTTGACTGGATTTGGCATCACCTAGGAGACACATCTCTGGGCCTGTCTGTGAGGATGTTTCAGGAGAGATTTATTTGGGAAGGAAAAACTCAACCTGAAGCAGGTCATACTAACAACCCAGACAGAAGAAACGGAAGTAGGACAGGCGAGAAAGATACACACCTGCAAGCCCTCATTTCTCTCTACTTCTGATCCCTTGAGATGTGAGGGGTCTGAGTTGTACACCCACATCACTGCAGCCACATGACACCCCAATCACCACACCTTCCCTTTCATGATGGGCTGCACCCCATCAAATCCTTTCATCCAAACAAACCCTTCCTCCTTTAAGTTGTTTCTGTCAGAAATTCTAATCCTGGGATGCCTGGGACGAATGCAGGCTGCTCTTTCCATTAGTGGTTTCTTTGTTTGTTTGTTTGTTTTGTTTGTTTGTTTTTTTCAAGACAGGGTTTCTCTGTGTAGCCCTGGCTGTCCAGGAACAAACTCTGTAGACCAGGCTGGCCTTGAATTCAGAAATACACCTGCCTCTGCCTCCCGAGTGCTGGGATTAAAGGTGTGCGACACCACTGCTCGGCTTCCATTAGTTTTTAAGAATAGAAGGATGGCATCCTGGGAAAGACAGTGGGTGTGGTCAGAGCCATACCCTCCTCCAGGTCTGTTGGGTCCTTCATTGTCCACACCTCTTGGAATCTTCTCAGCTTTGTCTCTGCAGGGATTCAGGGGTGGGATGGTTTGTCTACCTCTTTCTTGACTTCAGGACAAAGGACTCAGCTCTAGTGTCCTACCATGGAGTCCACATGAAGGCACTCTCCCTTCTCTGGACTTGATCATCACACTCCATTTCTGCTACTGTCATGTCATTGTAAGAAGATTCATGATGTTTGATAAAAACAAAGTGTGGAACCACAGGAGAGAGAAAATGAGTCAATTATATATAGGTTACTGTTTGATCAACCTTCTGGGCTTCTCCTCTGTTTTCTCTGTTGCTATGGATTCACAGATATTGAGGGGTGGATGTTCCACTCCTCAAGGCTGGTGGTA
>NW_022196894.1:2016493-2016987 GCF_008632895.1 Mastomys coucha
TGACCTTCAGAAGAGCAGTCGGCACTCTTAACCACTGAGCCATCTCTCCAGCCCCCAGCTTTGTTTTTTCCGAGGAGGTCATATCTGTATTTTAGACCCCAGTTTCAGAAACTCTAACCAGTATCAATTTTGGTCCATGGATATGTTCTAATCTGTCTAACCTCGATAGAATTGTGTAAACATTCAAAGCATGTGAACAAGGAGTCTTTGATGCAAAAGAGAGGCTGAGAAGTCCATCCATAGAATCCATGGAGGGCAGGGTGGGTCAGTTACTGCCTTGCAATTCTCACCATAGTGTAAGTAACATTTCCTGTTGTGACAAGTGCCTGGTCAAAGTGCCTGAAGAAGGGAGGGTTTGTTTGGCTCACAGTTCCGGGACCAGTCTGTCATGGCAAGGAAGTCCTGGTGGTGTGAATATGGGGCAGATGGTCATAGCATCTGCAGTGAGGAAGCAGAGTCCTGGTGGTGTGAGCATGAGGTAGCTGGTCATAGCA
>NW_022196894.1:2017176-2040576 GCF_008632895.1 Mastomys coucha
TGAGCATGAGGCAGCTGGTCATAGCATCTGCAGTGAGGAAGCAGAGTCCTGGTGGTGTGAGCATGAGGCAGCTGGTCATGGCATCTGCAGCGAGGAAGCAGAGAAATGAATGCTGCATCTCAGTTCATCTTCTTCTTGCTATGCATTCTGGACCCCAGCCCATGAATGATGTTGCCCACATCCACAGTGAGTCTTCGCACCTTAGTTAACCTACTCTAGATAATGCTTCACAGGCATGTGAAAAGACACCCAGATGCTTGTCTCCTAGGTAATTCTAGATCCTGTAAAGTTGTCAATCAATATTAACTATCATGGGATCCAGAAAGACAACTTGCACCAAGAATTCTGGAAGCTTCCGAGAGATCAAACCATCGTGATACGGTTGGCTTCTCTTTCTTGACTGGAAGAAAGCCTACCTTGTTAGATAGTTGGACCAATATTTCAGACATATTTCCTGGAATGATTTGGCTTAAGAGTTAGATATTGATTCTTGATAGTTATTAGTCATAATTAACTACTTCCAACTAGTTAACAATTCTTGAGCTAGTTGATTAGATAAAAATAGTGTGCTGAAAAAAAAAACCCAAAAACCTCTTTTCTCTGAATGTATTCAGTAAAGTAGGGAGGGAAGGAGGAAAGTGACAAGCAGGGTTGAGTTTGACATATGCTTAGGAGGTGTGGCAGCAGAGGGGTGGAAGGCATAGGGTGGAGCCTCTGGGCCTCCACCAAACCTTCTGGGGTTTGGCATGGCTGATTAGGGACTAAGAGAGAAGTGCAATTATAACCCAGTCCTCAGTTGCTGGCAGTATAGTCTTGGCCCAGTCACTAAACTTCTTGGCCATTTACCTATGATGATATACACCAATATACACTGAAATTCCCTATTTATGACTGAATAGTTTTAATGGAGCAAACAAGATGAGAAACCCCTTTGAAAACCACCTCAGCTGCTCTGATGTAATGATACACAATGATAAATGTTGAGCTGACATAAAGCATCACCCCAAAGAATGAGAGTCAACTTGGATTGCTGTAAACACCACATTAGGGACGGTCATTATACTATCACATTCAAATCGGTATTCTCCAAGAATAACCATCCACCTTAATTTGCTTGATATTCTGGTTTTATCCCTGGGGACACCAGAACAATTGGACATTCTACTCTCTACACATAGCTCCTCTATATAAAGTATCAGACATTTATTGTCTCATGGCTGTACACGTTTTATATTTAAACATTTATGTTGGGGAGCCAATGAAATATGTCAGTAGGTAAATGTGCTTGCTGCTAAGCATGACCACCTTAATTCAGTCCCAGAATTCATGTGGTAGAAGGAGGGAACTGACTTCTTAAGGCTGTTCTGTGACCTCCATATAACTTCTGTATGTAGCACATGCATTCACACACATACATAATAAAATAAAGTATAAAAATGTTCCACAGCTAATGAGATGCACATAGACATGGGAACCTGTGTCCATCTTCAGTGTGCACATAAAAGTCAAGCCACTGCTTGTCCCAGTTTTGGAGTGACAGACAGCTGGATCTTTGGAGATTAATGGCTAGCCAGTTTAGCTGCATTGGTGATTTCTAGCCCAGTGAGAGATCCAGTGAGAGATCCAGTGAGAGACCCCATCTTAAATAGCATGGTGGGCAGAAAGTGAGGAATGATACTCAAGGTTGACCTCTGACATCCACACTTGCACATACACATGTACAGATATGTGCACACAAATGTTCATCAACATAAATGAGAATATGGTCATATGTGCACACACACACACATGCACACACACACCTGAACAAAGGCACAAAATGATGTTGAATTGTGATTTTTTTTCTGTCCACTGGTTTCTTAGACAAACTCTACCTCTACCTCCCCAGTTCAGGAAAGGAGCAAAATGTGGACTGCTTAGGACCTAACTCCACGGTTGTGTCCTTACCTTCTCTGAAAGGGACCACACTCTTGTGGAAAAAAATATTTTAAGAAATTCATACCACATTTGGTCTAACCAGGTCAAGCTCTCCAAGTGACCTAATCTTAAAGCTTTGTGCAAAAGTATTTCTATTTATTCAACTCTTAGAGGCTAAGCACATGCTGCAAGATTCTATGCTTTGGTATGAAAGAGCCACAGCCCAGAGGGCTAAATTTAGATAACACCTGAGTTGCTTTGCTGCTAAGTAGAGTTTAATAGACTCATCGCTGCAATCTTTATATGCATGTGGCATGACAATTTATTTTGTTTGTCAGAAATGAATGCTTACAGGAAAAAAAGCTCTTTTGAACTACAACAAGAATTTCATACCATAGAGGCCATTTTGACTTAAAGGCGACTCATTCCCCATAGGTGGGGGGAGGAGGACTTCTTTCTGAAGCAGAGCTGGTGTTCTTATGCAGCCACGTATGGCATGGCTTTGTGGATTGGATTGTGTATTTCCTGTGTAAAGAACACATGATCGTTCATAGGTGGTGTGGCTTGATTGTGGGATGCCCCAACAGGCTCCTGTGTTTGAACACTTGCTGCTTAGGAAGTTGTGGACCCTCCCTGAAGGAAGTGGGTTGAGGGGTGGGCCTTGAGGTTTAATAGCTCTACCCCACTTCCTGTTGCTTGCTTCTCTGTTTCCTCACTGGATGATCCTTCCCGTCTGCCTTCCTCACCACAGTCAGGTGTATTCTGGAACTGGAAGCCCAAACCAAGCCTTGCTTCTTGTCAGGCATTTTATAATGAAAAAAATAGCAAATACAGTGTAAATTCCAAATAACTCAAATTCCTGTGAGGTTCTGACACATCCAAGGATAAGTTCAATGGGTACCTCTCCAGTGTCTCACACACAGGAAATAAGACCTATTAAAAACAATTCAGGAGAAAATGGGGGATCTGTGGAATGGCTCTTATGACATCCTAAGTGACCTGACATGTTGGAATGTAGCATGTGGATCTTAGGAAAAGACCTAGGAAGAACAGGGCACCAGGGAGGTGGTGCACTTGATACAGTGCCTGCTACATGAGCATGGTGACCTTATCAGATCCATGGCCCCGCAAAAAGAAGAGCCCGGTGGCCTGCATCTCTAACTGTAGTGTGGTGGGGTTGGGGCCAGACACAGGCAGAGCCTTAGAGCTCCCTGGCCAGCTAGTCTTGGTGGTTGCTGAGCTCCAGGTTCAGTGAGAGACTCTGTCTCAAAAACTAAGGAGGAGAGTAATAGTGAAAGATACCTGACATCAACATCTGGTTTCCAAATGCAAAGGCACACACACACACACACACACACACACACACACACACACACACCCCAAAATAGAAGATAGGGATTAATTTTGGGAAGGGATCTTCTCTTCCTGAATATTACCTCTGCAGCCTAGTTTTAACTAGACTTATTTTATGACTGTGGAAAATGTCTGCAAGAAACAGCTAAATGGATGAGAGACATTGCTTTGCCCCATGCTCACTAGGTTTCATGACAATGGGTCTTCAGTAAGGCTAGACCTATCAAAATTTGCATCAATTTATGAATCAGTAAGTGTATGAATGCATTCATTAAATCAATCCTCACCATCCAAACACTTTTCAGTATTTGTGTAGCCCAGGCTGGCCTCGAACTCGTGATCCTCTTGCCTCTGCCTCCTTCAGCAAATCCTTCCAGCATGCACCACCACAACCGGCCACTTCTCAGTGTTTGGATCCACTAACTAGGAGCTGGGTCTTTAACAATGACCTCCTTTGGAGGTTGTTTCCTTTTCAAAACATGTGGTTGTCTCAGAGAAACTACAAGTTGTCCCTGGATCTCCAAACACAAGAACAGGTGGTCCAACACATCTAAGCAATTTTTCTTTCAGAATAAACTCTCAGATACAATGGCACACAGGTGGAAGGAGATGTGGACTTACTTCACTGGCAACTTCATTATATTAGAAGCAACCGAAACCCAAGCTACCGGTCACAGAAGCAACCAAAACCCAAGCTACCGGTCACAGAAAGCCCACCTAATGTGGGTGGGATCTTCTGATGGCAGCCCAGATAAAAAGACATGGAAGAAAGAAATTTCTTGCCTCTCTGCCTGTCTTTGCACTTGCTGGCACACCCATCTGTACTGTTGCAGTGACATTCCTTCACAGATGTTAGAACCAGCTTCTCTGGGCTTCTGATGCCAACTGAAGAACTGCCAGGTTCTCAGCTTCTCTGCTTTTAGATATTGCTGGACTGCCTGGACCATTTTATAAGAGCTGATCTAGCAAATCCTCATATAGATGCATATGTGTGTGTGTATATATATATATGTATATATATATGTATGTATATGTATATGTATATGTATATATATATATTTTCTCATTATGACTATGTATGTATGTATGTATGTATGTATGTACATACTTACATATGTATTTATATTTCTTTCAGTTCTGCCACTTTAGAGAACCCTGGCAAATATACTGTTCAAAGCCTTCTGCCCTGCAGTCCAATCATAGTGTCTCGGGGGTCAGGTGAAGGTAGAACGATCAGAAGCTCAAGGTCATCTTTGCTTCAGAGATCTCAAGGCTGGTCTGGGTTACATGAAACTGTCTTTAAAATTCTATGAGTTCTCTAGTGACTTTGAAATGAGGTATCTTCTCTGTGTGGTTTCTGTGTTATTTGGGGTGTCCAGTCTTGTCCTGAAGGCTTCGTGTAGTGAGGATAGCCACACATGTGGCCCAACAGAGAGACACAGATATTACCTCAGACATTATTGGGTTGTTTTTTTGGCATGTTTTTGTTTTTATAACTTGACTACACAGTTTGTAAACATATTTCCATAGCTTACTCTGCTTCTGTAACCTATAAACTGATTCATACTAGAGGATTGGGATGTCAGTCATGAGGCCGACACTTGTCTTAGAAGGCTCTCGGAAGCGGGTGGTCCTCTATGGTCTGTGCTGATGAAACATGCTTAGGGTAGTGCAAAGGCCAGTACAATTGATGGACCAGTTGTAGAGTTGACATGGAATTTTTTAGATTGGGGTTTGACATTTGTTAATTCAGTGTGCTGGAGATTGAACACATGCTTACATAGTTACACATGTATACTACATAGATTATCATCTTAAATCCTAAAATGAGTCATGATATTTTTGTTTGACCAGAGGGAATGAATTTTAGAAGTGTTTGAATGATTTTTCTTTTTTATTTTAAAGATTTATTTATTTTATGTGTTTGAGTACACTGTAGCTGTACAGATAGCCGTGAGCCATCATGTGGTTGCTGGGAATTGAGCTCGCTCCGACCCCACTGGCTCCGGTGTAATTCACTGTAGCTGTCTTCAGACAGACCAGAGAGGGCATCAGATCTCATTATGGGTGGTTGTGAGCCACCATGTGGTTGCTGGGATTTTAACTCAGGACCTTTGGAAGAGCAGTCAGTGCTCTTACCAGCTGAGCCATCTCCCCAGCCCTTGAATGGCTTTTCATAGGCCATCTATGAGCAGATGCCAAAGCTGGATCAGAGCCAGAATATCTAGTCTCAGTAGCTATTTGCCAGGTGTGGGCTGAATCTTGTCTCTGTACTAGCATTGAAACCAGAAGGCATGGGACCTCCTTGACACTTGTAGCTGAGACTGTGTAGACTATGTGACTCTAGTTTTTGCTGATAACTGTGCATAATCCCAGGGGATTGTGAAAGCACCTCAGTAGACTTGCCCAGAAAGGAAGGTAGGCAGTGTGTGAGGAATGTTAGCTGAGGTTGTCCCTTGCCTCATAGGAATCCATGTACACACACACACACACACACACACACACACACACACACACACACACACACGAACTCTCTCTCCCTCCCCCCACTACTCTTTCTTTTGGAGCTGTGACTTTAGGCATTTTTGCCTAGAGACCAGACTCCTAGCTGTGTAGTCCAATTCTCTAGAGGTCTTCATCCAGTACCTGCATGCTCAGGATTTAGATCAGTCAGTATGATGAAGTTATAGGACCCAAAAATTTGGGAGAGCCCAGAACCTGGCCTACAGGGATGTACTCCTTGGGATATGAGATGTAGCAAAAGATACTCTGACTGAAAGGCTAGGTTAACAAAAGAGGTACCACAGGCTAGAGGCACCGAACACAGCCTCTAAGATGTGGCTGGCTCTGAGATGAATGCACTCACGTTCACACTCTCTGCACAATCCACCTACTTCTCAGCTACTCCCTGTGTACACGATGAATATCAGCTTAGGGTACTTTAAGTGTCGAGAAGTTTTCAGACCCCTGTGAAGGCAGGATTCTGGTTGCCATGGGAGAGGGATGAGTGGACAAGCGTGGGTGTGTGTGTCTCAGTGTGAATTGTTAAGCACATCGACCCTTCTGCTGCCACCAGTCCCAAGATGATAAATCACCTCCCTCCTACAGTGGTGAATGTTTTAACCCTTTCCTGGCACCAGTCTCATACATGAGAGATGAAGAACCTTGAGGAATGAAGCTTGGAAAACACCCAAACTGTAGGTCTTTGTAGAAAGGTGCCGTGGTTTTCAGTTTACAAAGGGTACAATCACAATTTATTTTAAAAGTGTGTATGCAGAAGGTGAAAGGGAAACTTGGGCTCAGCATCAAAACCTTGTATTGGGGGCTAGGGAGGTAGACCAATGAGGTGTTCACTGCAGAAGCATGAAGCCTGAGCTTCATGGGTCCCCAGAACCCATGAAATAGAAGTGAGGGAAGAGGGATGGAGGAGGAGGGGAGGGAAGCAAGGAGCGGGTAGGGAGAGCAGAGGGAGACTGAAGAGGAAAAAGGAGAGGGAGAGAGATGGGGAAGAGATAGCCCAGAAGTGAAGAGTGCTTGCTCCCCTTGCAGAAGACCTTAGTTCTTAGTACCCGTGTGAGTCAGCTATAACCACCTGTCATAACGCCATCGCTAGGGCTATCTGATACTCTCCTATGGCTTCTGCAGACACTGTGCGGTGTACAGATCCACATACACAGATACCACATACACATAAATAAAAATAAAGTCATTGAGAAAGAAAGGAAGCCAGACATAGTGGTGCTCACTCAATGTCAGCCCTGGGGAGCGGAGATGAGCATATCCCTGGGAGCCCTTCTGGTCATTTTGCCTACCCTGTTTGGTGAAGTTCAGATAAAAGCGAGTAACTGTCTCCAAAAGAAAAGAAGAGTGGCTGAGAAAGACACCTAAGATTGACCTGTGACCTCCACATGCACTCACATCTGTATGTTGTCCTGCATGCTCAGTGAGCATGTACACACATGTGTGCATGAACAAACATACATACTGGATATCCTTAAAGATTTTATTTACCCCTTTCCCACATTGCCTATTGTTTTTCTCCTATACATAATGCTGGTGAGAAGACAAAAGGTTAAAAAACTCATTATGTGTTAGGGAAAGAAGAAAATTCTTTCTCAGAGGTCAGTCTCTCTGCAATCAGTCAGCAGTGATGGATTTGAGTGTGGGTGTTTGTGAAAGACACAACACATCTCATTCCAGGACTTTGGAGGCTGAGAAACTTAAATCATCTTAAATGTCACCACTAGTGGCTTCCTGCTTCTGCTCCCATCCAGACTGACACTCATCTGTGTGGTCCCCCCCGGCATCGTGTGATTTCTTCTCACTGAGACACAGTGCCTCTGGGGAAAAGGGTCTGTAACTCTGAAAAGCTTGAGGTTCGGGGTAGAGGGCCCTCTTCTGGACTCCATAAGTCTCCCATACCACAGGATTGTGCTTCTGTTTCCACCAGTTGAGGGCTTTGGTATTCTTTGCTGGCATCTGCATAGGGCTCGGGGGCACTGCAGTAACGGACTTGGTAAGTGAGAGAGAGCTGAGCTTAAGTTTCATTTTACCTCTGAGTTGAAGATGGAGCTCAGCTGTGCTTGGCACAGAAGTAACCCTAATAGGGTAGGAGGGAATATTGTGCTAAGCCAAAATATGTGACCAGGGACTTTATTTTATTTTATTACATCCTACAATTTTCATGCCTTGACTGGAATATGCGTGCAAGCCTGAGGGGTAGTGATTTATCAAGCCCATTTTCCAAGACTGTTATCCTTCATCTTGACATGCTGTTAAAATCATTTAATTGTCACCGTGTTGCCTTGTCACTACGCAGTCACAGTGATCCATTATTTAGGATGCACAGGCAGTCCGCCTTCTCCCTACTTAGTGGGGCAGACATTGAGCTTTGCTGTATGATGCGTGGGCTGGGAATCATTCGTGCTTGATACATGAAATCAGTGCGGGTTTCCCTTATGGCTCAGGTCTTGTCTCTGTTTTCAGTGAGCATTTGGTGACATGAATCTGGTGCCTGCCTGTGCCTTGTCCTTTCCTGTTGGTCAGACTCTCAGGGATTGTCACTCCCATGGGATCTGACTCACCTGTGCTGTTTGGGCTCCTTCTCAAGGGTTTTCCCAGGTTGAGTTTTCCAAGTGATACCTCTCAGGGATATCAGCCCTGTTCCAAACTTGAAATAAAATTCTTACAACTCCTGGCTCTCAAATAATCCCACCAGTTTGCTCTTCTGTCCTGGCCCTCTTAAACTGACTGTAATAGAATTGCCCCCTTGGTATCCACGAACACTAGTTCTGGAACTTGCTTCTACAGAGAGACTGACACTTTCAGATGCTAATGACCAGCTATAAAAAGTCCTGTCATATCTGTGTAGACCCCATGATAGGTTAATTTAAAAAATGTGTGTGTGTGTGTGTGTGGTGTGAGTGTGTGTGGTGTGTGGTGTGTGTGTGTGTGTGTGTGTGTGTGTGTGTGTGTGTGTGTGTGTGTGAAAGTGCCTTTTCAGGGCAGAAGAAGGTGCGGGCTCCCTCCCCTAGTGCTGCAGTTATAGGTGATTGTAAATCTCAAGTGGGTGCTGAGAACCAGACTCAGGGTCCCTGCCACAATAGCGTATGCTCCTAAATGCTGCATAATTTCTCTAGTCCTGGTCTTTCTAAATACACTTAAATAGTGTCTAGGCTGATCATAATACTTGGGTCTATGTAAATTACTTGTAAAGCACTCTTTTGCTGTTACTCAAGGAGAAGTCAAAGAGTCTGTATATGCTTGTTTGGACTGTCACTTCTCCCAAGTATTTCTGGTTCATACTGAATGAACCCATGGAGATGGAGCTCACGGAGATGGTGGGTCAACTCTAAATTTTTTGACATATCTGGAAATAAAGCAATGAATGTATTAAAAGTCATCTAGACTCCAACAACTCTCACATTGATTATGAAACAATATTTATTGCATTTCCTTCCTGAACTTTCTATCCATGTTTAAAATTTTAGTTTTTATGTGTGTTTTATTTTTTAATCCGTAGGATGGGAATTTTCAAACATGTTCAAATAGAGAGAGGCTAACATGACAGATCCCGCTGCAGCTATCACCCAACTTCAATAATCATCAAGTTTTCATACAAATGGGCAAATATTAAATGAGGGAAATTCCTTTAAAACAAAGCAGCTGAGGGCTGATTCTTCACAAAGCCACAGCAATAAGAGCAGGCCGGGCCTGCCACATTGCAGCCCGTGAGCCAGTGGAGGCAGGCAGAAGTAATCAATGGCTGCGAATGCCATTCAGTGCAAATGTAATGGAGTGTAGAATGGAGTTTAGATGGGCATGAGATCGCTGAGACCAATCTTAGCCTCACTAAAATTGGGAAAACCAGATGTTAGTTAGCAACTTATATGAGGCTGTAAGTGGTGCTCAGGACTGCCATGATGGGGTCTTGCTAAAAGAATTGCACCTGAAAGTGTGACAGCATAAAACAGAAAAAAAAAAGACATCACACTCAGCCCAGCGATGCCTCTGCATCTAATCAGGTTAATCGTAGCTTAGGGGTCTGGACAATGCACTAGAATCTGGAAAATGGGATGCTCTCACATATATTTATAGAAATAAAGGCCAGGGACTTCCTGCACCCACATTGTAGGCACCATAATCTCTGAAATGATCATAAATTTGCTTCATAAATTGTAAAATTCTAAGAAAAATCATGTTGAAGTTTAAGCCCTGGGCTACTGGCCTGCATGCCACTGTTCTCCTTTGCTTTCAGACTCATACCCTTAGATATTTTCTAAATATTTATAAATCTGCAGGTGACATAGAGTACCGTCTGTTCCTTATGTGCTTATCCTTGGTTTGTCTGAGTTTTCATGAGTAACTCTGGCCTCTTCTATTTAACTTCTACACACTCCCCTGTGCAATTGTTCTAGGTTTTCTTACCCAGTGTCCTGTTAATAGCCAGCCATGTTAGTTGCTATTATTTACACGTACAAGGAGGCTACATCAGACATGGAGTAGACTCTTGAGGTCATAGGCCATGGGCATCTTAGATTCACCACCACACATTGCTAAAACCAACTCCAAACACCCAACATCTTCATTCTTCATATCCTTCTGCTCATATAAAATGTATAAAGTGGGTAGTCACTTTCAGGCTCAATATTCTAAAGCTTGATAGAAATATTTATCATGGTGCTGATATGAATAGTATTCAACTTATAGCTCTTTGGGATATTTACAACTTATGGTCTTGTGTACATGTTTTAATCTGGGTATAATATGTTTCACCAATTTGAGAAACTATATCTTGGTGAATTATTTGTTTATGAATGATCTATCTTTATCATCTCTCTTCCTCTCTCCCTGCCTTTCTTACACACACACACATACACACACACACACACACACACACGCACACACACACACACTCAAAATGAAGTTATTATATACCTTAAAGATTTTTGTACCATGTAAATGGGGGTATTTTTTCATATTCTGTTGAATTGCTTGATTTGGGATTTTATAATGCTATTAAATTTTGTGTGTTGATCTTTATTTAGAAGTTTTACTCAAGTCTTTTTTATTAATTTAAGTTTTATTGCATTGTGATGAGAAAAGATATATGATTTCAATTTATCATAATTTGTTAACATTTAAAAACATATTTTAAGTAAATAGAATTACATCACATTCTTGTTTCCCTCTTGTACCCCAATTACTCCCAGAGATCCACCCCTTTAATACCTTCAATACTTTTAGTTTTTTTATTTTGTCATATTCTTTAAAATTTATAAAATATTGTAACAATAAAAATGAGTATTATAAAAATTGTTTGAGGGGGCTGGTGAGATGGCTCAGTGGGTAAGAGCACCAATTGCTCTTCCAAAGGTTGTGAGTTCAAATCCCAACAACCACATGGTGCTCACAACTGCCTGTAATGAGATCTGACACCTGAAACTGTCTGAAGACAGTTTAAATAAATCTTTAAAAAAATAAATCTTTGTTTGATATAAACAACAATAAATTGAACAGTCTCATGTAGATGCTTGTCTACAGCAATACTGAAAATACATACATTTGTCTCAATATAAATTTGAAATAACTCCAAACATATTAACTGTATATTTTAAAATAATACATCACCACTAGTATCTTTTAAATGAACATAAATAGATAAAGTCTTTTTGTTTCTCTGTTTTGTTTTTAGTAGAGCTTAAATCTTGGCTCTTACTGTGGTACAAACCCAAAATAAGAACAATTTTTAGACACTGGAGTTCATTGTAATAAGGCTATACTTCAATGACCCTCACATCACCAAAGAATTTTACCTCCATCATAGCTAAGCTGAGAGTTGACAGTTCTGCTGTGTCAAGGAATGAGTTATAGGCATGATTTTTGGATACAGATTTCTTGCTATGGTCAAAGCAATTTGACTTGAGTGAATGTATTCATTCTCAGCCCACAGAGAACAGGTTACATTCATTTAAGAAATGGTGTGTATATTAAGATGGTCTATCCATGAAGTCATTCACCAACTATTTCAATGAACAATACTTCTGTTTGGAGGGTGGCACAGACATTAGGTGAGGGTAAGAATCTGGTTCATTGGCTGTGGTGATTTTGAAAAGCATTCATCTCAGAGAAAGACTAACTTATAAAGTCCTCTTCTTCAAACTTGATACAGTAATTACAAACGTCAAGCAAAGCATTCAGTCTCACTCTTTGTTGTTCTCTTACAAGCTACCTCCCAAGTTAATTGTCTATGTTTCTTTTGGCTGTATAAACTTTTGAAATATGTAAGCTGTTCTGAAAACCATAGTATAGTGTAAAAATAAGAACTAAACAATACTACTAATAGAGAGACTGAGATAGGAGAAGCCTGATTTCAAGACCGTTATGTGGAACCCAGCAAGACACTGTCTTATACAAACAAGCAGAAAGTGTATATGGATTGTACAATGTTGGACCTATTTTGCCAATTACCAAATTAGAGAGACCACAGGATAATGGCCAACAAATTTCTAATTCCTCATATTTTAAAATTTCATTTGATAGAATATGTTGGTAATATTAATTTTCATATTAAGGTATTAAGAAAAAGTAATTGTCACTTCCTGTTGTTTTTGTTATAAGAGGTGGAATTAGATTTGTGTGGGTTTGTTGAAAGATTACTTTCTTGCTTCTTTTAGAGTGTAGTTTTGCTCTTTATGTTAACGTTTTCCATCTATTATCCTTTGTAGGGCTGGATTTTTGGAAATATATTGTGTAAATTTCATTTTGAAATGGAATATCTTGTTTTCTCCATCCATGGTAATTGAGAATTTTGCTAGGTATAGTAGCCTGGGCTAGCATTTTTGTTCTCTTAGGATCTGTATGACATCTGCCCAGGATCTTCTAGCTTTCAAAGTCTCTGGTGAGAAGTCTGGTGTAATTCTGATAGGCCTGCATTTATATGTTACTTGACCTTTTCCCTTACTGCTTTTAAAATTCTTTCTTTGTTTAATGCATTTGGTGTTTTGGTTATTATGTGACAGGAGGAATTTCTTTTCTGGTCCAGTCTTTTTGGAGTTCTGTAGGCTTCTTATATGTTCATGGGCATCTCTTTCTTTAGGTTAGGGAAGTTTTCTTCTATAATTTTGTTGAAGATATTTATTGTCCCTTTAAGTTGGGGGTCTTCACTCTCTTCTATACCTATTATCCTTTGGTTTGGTCTTTTCATTGTCTCCTGGATTTCCTGGATGTTTTGGATTAGGATCTTTTTGGTTTTTTGCATTTTCTTTGACTGTTGTGTCAATGTTTTCTATGGTGTCTTCTGCCCCTGAGATTCTCTCTTCTATATCTTGTATTCTGTTGGTGATGTTTGGATCTATGACTTCTGGTCTCTTTCCTAGGTTTTCTAACCCCAGGGTTGTCTCCTTTTGTGATTTCTTTATTGTTTCTATTTCCATTTTTCGGATTCTGGATAGTTTTGTTCATTTCCTTTACCTGTTTGATTGTGTTTTCCTGTAGTTCTTTAAGGGATTTTTGTGTTTCCTCTTGAAGGGCTTCTAGCTGTTTACCTGTGTTCTCCTGTATTTCTTCGAGGGAGTTATTTATGTATTTCTTAAAGTCCTGTATCATTATCATGAGAAGTGATTTTAGATCTGAATCTTGCTTTTCCGGTCTGATGGTTTGTCCAGTACTTGCTATGGTGGGAGAATTGTGTTCTGATGATGCCAAGTAACCTTGGTTTCTGTTGCTGATGTTCTTATGCTTGCTTCCTGCCATCTGGTTATCTCTAGTGCTACCTGCCCTGGCTAAATCTGACTGGGGCCTGTCCTACCTGTGATCCTTGTTGTGTAAGAACTCCTCAGAGTCAAGCTGTCTCTGTGATCCTGTGATCCTGGGCCTGTTAGAGTCCCTGGGTGTGGAGCTTCCTCTGGGTGTTGTGGGAGTGGATGCAAAATTTGTTCCCAAGGTCTGCTCAGTGCACTGGCCCAGACAGACCAGAAAGAAGCAGTGCCACTGGGCTGTCAGAGTTCCTGCATGCTTGGGTCTCACTGGTCCCAGTTACTCTTAGTGTTGGGACAGACATGTCCTCCTCACCTCAAATGTTAATAATTCTAATAGTTTAATACTAGGCTGGCTTGGATGCCCTGTTTGTGGATCCACACCAATTTTGCAGGTTATCCTGTATCTTTCCTCTGCTGTCATTTAATGCCCATTGCACTGATGTATGGAAGCAGTAATTGACATCCTTTCATATCTTGATGTTGTTGTGAATTCATTCATAGTTTTATCTTTAAGTGTAACCTTTGTACTAGGGTTTGAAAGCCTCATTGGATAGAGGCGATATTTATGGTTCCAAGTTTATTAAGAGAGTTTGCAATGAGTAGGTATTTATTTTTATAGAATGCCCGTTCTTTTAAAATTATTGTTATCATAATCACACCTTAATCTTTGTGGTGCCTTCTTTTCCTAAAAGCTCTGGTTTTGAGCCATGATTAGATTCTCAGAAAAATCCCTATTTGATCATGATGGATGATGATATTGAGATGCTAGTGAATCTATTTAATAGTGCTTTTAATTTATTTATATTTATTTATGTGTATATGGTGTGTGTGTATGTGCACATGTATGCACAGGCTGGAACAGGGTGAGCCAGATACCTGGAGCTGTATATATTGATGTTTCTGAGCCATCTCACATGGTGCTAGGAACCAAACTTAGGTCCCCTGCAATAACAGTAAGTGTTCTTCAGCTCCTTGATAGTATTTAATTTTAGACCTTTAAATTGACAAGTGATCAGGGTTCTTAATTTTTGCTTAGACTGTCTGTGTTTGGCTTTGTCATACCTTAATACTAGCTACTGGATGGTTCACAGCTATCTTTCCAGACTCTAAATGAATTTATATAAAATGGACAATGATCTGCTCTTTTAAAGTCTGCTAAAATTTCCCAGTGATTGCTTTTTTAAATTTTGCGTAATAGTCTAGAAAGGCGAATTAAATCCTCGACTCTGATTTACCTGTGAAGTAAAAGTTGGCATGAAGTCCCCTGCCTCTTCTCAGCTCCCTTTTCACTTGATAAATTTACCTTGCAGATGATACTTGTAATGTGGTATTTTTAATGTACAGAATTACTAATAGTTCATTCTTTTTAAATACATACATCTCAAAAAAAATCCCTATTACCCAGAAATTCTACTTGTCTGGGTGTCTGTAGGCTGAGGAGAACTATTAAGACAGTGCCTGCTGTGGAGCAGCACAGGTCATAGTAGTCAAAATGTTTACCAACAGACATTTTGTCATGTTCCCATGAAGTTGAAAATTAATCTTCCAGAGGCAGGAGTGAGGTGCTGACACATGGCTGCAGTCTGGAAACGTGACACTCTGGACTAATGACTTAGAAAGGATTGCTCTACATTGAAAGTTCTTCCTGGCGGCTTCTTCAATGGTGCCTTCTGTCACTCTCCTTACTTGCTACTGGAGCTCCTAGAAGATGCAGCTTCTAGATCCTTCTTATCTAGTACTCAAAACTCTTTTGTATCTCTGTGTCCTCTGGTCCATTCTGGATAAATCCTATGGAGCCAACATGGGTTCTTAAGTTAGCCCCAGCTCTCAGCTTGTTACAGATCAGAATTATCTGAGGGAGTCTCTGTTGAGAGGTTTCCAGATCGGATTGGCCCGTGGGTATTGTGGGTGTTTCTGATTGTTAATTGATGTAGGGAGACCCAGCTTGATGTGGGCAGTATCATCTCTACATAGATGATTTCAGTCTGTAGAAGTTAGCTCAGGAAGAAAGAAAGCAAGGCATTAAGCACCATTCCTCCATAGTTCCCGAATCTGCTCCTGCTTGATTACCTGCCCTGACTTCCTTCAGTGATGCGCTGCTAACTGTGAGTGTAAGCTGAAGTAAACACTTTCCTTTTCATCCTGCTTATGGCTATGGTGTTTTCCCCAGCAGCAGAGAGGCAAACCATCAAGTTGTCAGTCTTATAGATCACATCCTCCTCTTTGTGACTTGAGGGAGCTTTGGTTGAGACTAGAACACGTGAAGGCAGACAAACGAAGCATGGTTCTTCCCCAGATCATGAAAGAATGCTGTCCCCTGCACAATGCAGGATTTCATTGGACAGGCAGAAATCAGGAGCTGTCCCCTGCACATATGCTTTTATTTGATTTATATTTTTATCCTTTCCATGGCCTCTCATTCTCCTCCATTTCTCCTGACTCCATCCACCCCAGCAAACTTCTAGTTATTATGGAAGTTGCTAGATGGAGTGAATCAACCTTGGGTCTGTGTGTGCCTTCTCTCTTCCACATTACTGACTAATTGTCTGCCTCCTCTGCCAGCCCATGCAATCTCAGCATCAAACACAACTTCTTCAGGCTTTGAGCTGAAGTAAGGCAGAGTGCATTGTGCAGAGCCTGGGCTGCAAAGATCTGCCTATGCAGACAAAAGAAAGCCTGATGGAAGGATGCTATACTCTAGAACTAAGGAGCTTCATGGGAGAAAACATAGACATGCCTGAAATTTATCTCAAAGGCTTATCTGCCAAGAACATGAAAACTCAGTGTTGTGGTCTGAACTCAAACTGTAACTAACAGGTGTATATACTTGGACCACTTGTTTCCCCGGAGGCAGCAGCACTGTTTTGTGGAGGTTTAGGAGATGGAGCTTTGTTATAGGAATTAGGTCAGTAGAACAGGCCTTGAGACTTTGTAGCATGGCCCTACCTCCTGTCCAGTTTCTGCTTCCTGAGTGGACAGTGTGTCCAGCCACCTCACATTCCTGCTGCCATGTTTTCCCAGCCATTTTGGGTGGTGTTCCCTGAAAGCTATACACTCAAATAAGCCATTTATCCCATAAGTTGCTGCTTGGCAGATGTTTAGCTCTAGCAGTAAATAATGTAAGTGATATATCCATCTTTCTGTGTCACGTGGATGGCTTATGACACTCTTAAGAACAGGCTGTCTGAAGAGGAAATTCCTTCACACACACAAACTCCAAGAAAGAAGAAACCTTGGTTTTGTTTCATGTTGCTCCTTCATGGCTAGAGCATTTCTAGGGGAAGTTCATTGGTTGTGTGCTGTGGAACAAATTGAAATGGCCTGTGGTTAGAGTCACAGACATCTCTCTGAGAAGGAGGTAGAGAAATAGCAGAGATGCCCTAACTGTCTTCACAGAGGGATCAGGACACACCAGCACCATCAGTTTGCAGGTGTGTGAGCATTGAAGCCATACTACCTTGATATCCCTGGGGCTGACAGTGGTCACCTTTCTTGCTTTGGATATTGTACAAGTACATTTTAGTAATACATATTTTTGTAGCCTAAATCAATCAGCATTAACAAGATAGCTATTGGACAATACATCTATGAAATGGGGGTAATAATACAGCTGACCTCACAGAGTTTGGGGATGGGTTGGCATGGTGTACGGATGCAGTAAATGGGACCCAACACATCATGAAATTTCTGTTTATTATGGAACCAAGGATTCAGCTATAGTTGAAATGTAGGTCATGTCCCTGGAAGTCTAAGTGTAGAGGTTTAGTTTCCAGGACAGTAGTATTGAAAGGTTCCTATAGAATTTTAAGAGGTGGGGCCTGGTGGAAGTCCTTAGGAATTAGGGGATATGCTCCTGAAAGGAACTGTGGAGCCCTGGTCTCTTGCTCTCTATCTTAGCTCCCAGGATTAGGACATGAATGTCCTTTTTTGTTTTTGTTTTTGTTTTTTTTTTGTTTTGTTTTGCTTTGTTTTGACATATTTTGAACTATCAGCTGTGGGAAGCCCTGCTGTGCTCTCGGAGATTCTCAAACCGAAACTACAAGTTGACAGCTAGTCTCTGCGCGCTGGGGGGTTGGAGCCCATGCAAATGACTCAAGAACCAGATACCTGTTTCTTTCGAAGCCGTGATTCTTTGATCTTTCTTCCCCTTCCTGGATTCCTTTGTATCCATACTGAGCTTTGATGTCTTATTATCACCTAAATGCCAATTGCTTACCTGTGATGCCTTTGAGTATAAATCCTCTCCCGTCATTAAGTAAAGTGCACCTTGATGAGAAACGTCTCTTGGTGTGTGCGTCCTTTTCTCTGCTTTCCCCATACTGCAGGTCTCCCACATTCCCGGTTCGTGGAAACCCACGCTAGTAGGAAGCTGCTGGTCGGTATCCTACAATCAGCATAGGTCTAAAACAATAGGGCTACCAGATATTGGATGGCATCTTCTAGAACAGTGCACTAATTAAATGTGATATAAGTTAATTACCACAAGTGTTTTGTTATAGTAACACAAGATTGACAGATATACTTAATAAGTGTGCCTGTGTTTAGATAGTGCCATATGTACATGCCAAAATCAGTGGGATGGATGTTAATATTGGTAGATGGCTTTATTTTGTTGTGTCTCTTACAACTTGTCAAACTCTGGGACTTTGTAGAATGATATAGCCTAAAATTGCTTTCCAGTGTGCCATTTAATAAATATATCCTAGGTGTTGGGGCCAGGGCTAAGATGACAGTTTTTGTCTTCATGCTATTTAAGATGGAAGGCATGAGAGAGGTCTAGAAGAAATGGGGCCTGTATTGTGTTATAAAGGAAGGCAGTCACATTCCAGGCATATGCTCTAGTGTAGATTCGTAACTTCACTGCTGTGACAAAATACTCAGCAAAGGGGATTCAAGGAAAGAGGGTATGTTTCTGTTGTCTCACAGTTGGAGAACACAGTCCATTATGGCAGCGGAGGCGTGAGCTGGCTAACCACATTGCCTGTGCAGTCAGCAAGTAGGGAGATGAATGCTGGTG
The DNA here is from genome assembly GCF_008632895.1 of Mastomys coucha. NCBI lineage: Eukaryota > Metazoa > Chordata > Mammalia > Rodentia > Muridae > Mastomys > Mastomys coucha. Next base: position 2,035,723 of record NW_022196894.1, read on the forward strand.
CTCAGCTCATTTGCTGTTCAATTAGTCCAGGATCTCAGCTTGTGGGATGGTGCGACCCACACTTAGTCTTCTGACCTCAGTTGGCATAATCTGGAAAATCTCTTACAGATGTGCTGGAGTGTTGTCTCTTAGGCAAATCTGGATCCTGGCAGGTTCCATCATCACACAGGGAGAGGGAGCTGAGGATGTATGCAGGAAAGGGAACCAGTGCTGGATGGGCTCCCGGGGGCGGGGTCAGCAGAAGAGCAGGATGCAGGCAGGAGGGGAAGCCTGGGCCCTGCCATATCTCAAGGCCATCCTAGTGTTCCCTAGTGGCCCTGGGTTTCAATTATTTGAGAATGACTCTTTTTAAAACATGTTTTACTTTTTCTTTGATAGTTTCATCTATGTGTTCGATGTATTTTGCTACATATTGCTCCTGCTGCTTCTCTCGTCCCCTGGACCCTACAAACAGATCCTCCTCCCAACTTCACATCCTTTTCCTAAAAACAAGAGAGCTCACTAGCCCACTCAGGGCTAGCATCACATGGCATTTCTCAGGGCCGCCGTTAGCATCACATGGCATTTCACTACCCACTGGGTCATAGCCAATCAGGGGCCACATCCCTGAAGAAAATTCCCTTCCCTTTCCCAATGGTCATCAAACATAGAGTCTTGTGAGTCTTTCTACTCAATGCTTGGATGTTGAACAGTTTTTACAGGTAACTGCAACTGATGAGTTCATGAGTACAACCCAAGTCCTGTCCAGAAGAAACTGGTTCACAGGCACTTGAGCCCAGATGCTTATGTTTGAATTGTAATTTAACTACTATGTGAGCAGATTTTCCAATTCTCTGTGTCTCAGTTTCCTCATCCATAAGATGGGGATAATAATAGTTCTTACACCATAGGTTACTTACTATATTAGGTGAGTATGACTGCATGCACACTTGATGCAAACTCTAACCCATAATTATCATTCCTGTTGTATCGTGATGTGGTGGTGGTGGTGGTGTGTGTGTGTGTGTGTGTGTTTCCTACTGGTATGTTCCCAGTGCTACACTGAATGGTGCTTGTAGACAGGTAAGCTTTGGTTCTCTTTCACGGACCCCTTTGTGGAGTTCCCTGGGCCAGCAAAGAAGAGCCGAGCCACTGCAGAGCTCATGTGACTGGACTCCTGACAGAGTTTGGCAGCAGATGCAATGAACCACAGAGACTGTTGGACGAAACTTAGACTAAAACTTATGCAAAGAGAGACCCAGAGCATTTCAGAGCTCTGGAGGAATTCCACAGGCCTAATCCATCACCAGGAGGAGAAATTAAACACTTGCTGCTTATCTCTTGGAAAAGCTGAGCCCACAGCGAGGCCCTGAGGTCTGGGGGTCGCCCTGGCACCCAGGGACTGGGGGTGTGTGATTTATTAGAATGTGCAGAGCTCTCTTGGCTTTTTGTCCTTTGATCAGTGCTGGGAGCCAACCAGGCCCAGCTACTTTGCATACTAATAAAGATTGGTGCCTGTAATTATTCAACAGTCACACCGTTATTCCTGGGAGATAAATCATCCCTGGTTTATTTACTCATGCCTCAAGTTATTTCAAGATGCTTTTACTGTGCCACATCTGACTTTCGTGGAGAAGAAGCTGGCACTATCAGTTTTCTCAGATGTACTTAAATGGTGATGGAGAGATGTATACACATGCATATATTTTTGGCAGGACTTCACTCTGTGGCCCAGGTTGTATTCCAACTCACAACCCTCTGCCCTTAGCCTTCTGAGTGCTTTGATTACAGGTGTTCACCAAGCTTTCCTCCATCGTTGGTTGTGAGGGGCTGCCCTGGTATCAGCCTATCTCTGATCTCCATCTTTACTTTGACCTTATGTGTAGTCCTGACATCATATACGAGATGGAGGTGACATGATCCTTTTCTGGTTTCTTGACTGATACTGGGCTTCTGGAATTATGTGGCAGCCTGAATAAAGACGGGTTGACCTAAGTCACTTGAGAATGTGCCTGTAGAAAAATTGTGAAGAGGATATTTGTCGACCACTTCCCCCTGCAGGAGACTTTCCTTCTCTTCTAGTTTGTGTCCAGTTTCATCTTCAGCTCTGATTTTTATAAACTTAAGTGTGTTTCTACCACCTTGTATCAGAAAAGCAGTAGTTCAAACTTCACATATAGAGATTGATAGACTAAACTGTCTGGTTCTTTCAACCTTGTTTGTATGTATATGTGTTTATGTTCTCTTTTTCTTCTTCTCTTCCTTCCTCTTTCCCCCTCTCTGTCCCCTTCTGTGTATATGTATGCACATCAATGTGAAGGCTAGCAGACAACTTAAGTTGCTCTTTCTTAGGCACCGTCTACCAATGGCCTGGAATTCACCAAGTCAGCAAGCCCAGGGATCATTTGCCTGTCTCTGCCTTGTCAATGCTGGGATTATAGCTTCCACATCTAGCTCTTTGTAATGTGAATCCTGGGGATCAAACCTCAGGTCTTCACAAATGTAAATTAACTTTACTATCCTTGCCATCTTCCTAGGGCTCAATCTTTGACCTCTGTCCTAGGAAACCATCTTCTAAAATGCTCCCACAAGCATAGAAACTGGTGAATCTCCCTGTGATGGCATCTGTCAGCTTTGAAGTAGCTTTGTGATCAGCAAATGCTTGATATAGGTACCCACAGTGTGGGGCAAGTGACAGCAAAGCCAGGAACACTCAGAGACAGGAAAAAGGTGTCAGTAGCAACTTAGGGCATCAACTTGCTGAGAAGTGAGCAAAAAATAGGAGGAGGTTTATGTGTGGTCTATTGACTTCCTGATAAGGAAGGAGAGGAGGGAACCAAGCAGGTGGGGGCTTCTCTAGGCAGACAGAATTACCCAGCCATTTCCCTGGTGTGGAATGTCTATCAGTAAGCAAATTCCTCTTACGTTGCTCATCATTGTAAAAAATGTTAGGGAATGACCACTCAATTAAGTGAACTGATCTTCTGCATCCTTTCTTTACATTCTTTGTATGAACCTTACATAAGAGAAGAGAATGTTTTCAGGTGAGCAGTTTGCTAAGTTTTAACATGTTTCCTCCTGTGAGAAGCCTAGGAGGGTGTGTGTGTGTGTGTGTGTGTGTGTGTGTGTGTGTGTGTGTGTGCACGAAAATCCACCTCTAACCAAGGTGATTTGAAGGTTCCCAGTCTCCCACATCTCCACCTCTAGCAGAAAGCTGGCCTTTGATTTCCCCAGCGTTCAGCATTCCTCTGTGCCTGGTGAGTCATGAGAGAGATGATTTAAAACTTCTTCCAGGTAGGAGGGTGCTAGTCATTAAAATTGTATTTTCTCTGGGAGTTTGTTTTTAAAACTTTAGGCCAGGGAAAAAAAGTATGTAGAGGAATGTCTGGCTTTTAATAATTAAATCTTGCATTGTTTTAATTTTCTCCTGAGTGTTTCTCTGGAGGAAAATAAAGTTACGAATCCAATATTTATGTCTTTCCTAAAGCACCGGTTGCCAAATGAAATGAGTTTTGCTATTTTTTTCCCCATGATGGTTGATGCTTCTCCAGAGGACTCCCTCTTGAATTTGCAGGAAGGGCTTAACATTCTGTGGGAGTGGGGAGGATTTATGGGAACCTGAAAACAGGGCAAGGCGGCTTTGGTTTCAGGAGGATGAAGGGTTTGGGGTGTGGCTTCTTCACCCCTGACCTTGTCTCACCTACAGTGTGCCAATGTTTCTCCTTCATTTAAATTCATTTTGCACACATACTCTTTTCGGCTGAGAGAAGCAGTGAATGGTTTTGTGCAGAATCAATGACTTGTCTGAACGCTTTAACTGCCCATCCCTGTCTACCTCTACTAGCTCCCCATTAGTAGGCCTCCAGAGGGAGGGAATGTAGACATTCCCCACACACTGATTTGGTATTGGAACATTTTTGGAGCCTTTAATATCCAGACAACAGGAACTTCATTATTGAGCTCCCCATCACCGGGACTCATGTTACCTTCTCTACATCAGCCAAACTCTATTTAAACAGATATGGGAAGGCGGGACACAGGCTGTTTGGCTGTATGCAGTGGAACCTCTCTGCTGCAGCTGTTTGGAGAGAAATAAATAGCTTTGTTTATTACTGCCTCTGATGTGTGTGACGTTCAAAGTCAGCCATTCTTTGAGAACCTGGCGGAAGGGAGTGTGTTCCTCCAAAGCAAAGCATTTCATGTGTTGTATTTTGAGTCTCAGAGCCCTGCTCACAGAGGCAGTTGAGCCTGGAGGAAGTTCAAACTCCACCTGCCAACTCGTACACATACACCAGTTATCCACAAGTAGCTCAGAGAGTAACTGAGAAGGGTAAATGCCATGTGGTGCCTGACAGCCAGGCTCTGAACACTGAAGCCCTGTTATCAGGGAATTATCCAAATGGCACCTGTATACTATGAGGTTTGGGGGCATCCTCCGGGGTGGAAACCTTAGCTTTTCTGAGTAGGAACAGCTCAGTGCACAAGCAGCAATCCCATGACATTTGCATTGCTATGAAAAATATCCAACAGAGTAACCTAAGGAAGAGAAGATTTCATTTGCTTTATGGCTTCAGAGGGTTTGGGCCACGGACAGTTAAGCAGAGTACCTTGAGGCTGGTGGGAGCCTGTTGTGAGCTAGTTCACATCAGGGAAGACAATGAATGAAACAGATAGGGATCAGAGGCAAAGTACCCATAAAGACCCTCCCACCGTTACCTCGCTAAGGACCCGCCCACAGTGACCTCACTAAGGACCCGCCCACAGTGACCTCGCTAAGGACCCTTTCACAGTGACCTCACTAAGGACCCACAGTGACCTCACTAAGGACCCGCCCACAGTGACCTCACTAAGGACCCGCCCACAGTGACCTCGCTA
>NW_022196894.1:2040688-2051328 GCF_008632895.1 Mastomys coucha
GACCTCACTAAGGACCCGCCCACAGTGACCTCGCTAAGGACCCGCCCACAGTGACCTCACTAAGGACCTGTTCACAGTGACCTTGTTCCTCCAGCTCAATACTTCTTTCTAGAGCTTGCAGATGCTTCCAGGAACAGGGATGCTACCAAGACCTTGTTAGGCTCTTGCCTGCTAGGGAAAGGACTCTGTGAAGGGTCCTTAGTGGCATTAAAAAGGCACCCACGCGTGTTTCTTAGGAAACAGTGTTGGCGAGTTCAAGTGTAGTCAGAGACTTGAGTTTAAGTCCCAGCTCTGTCCTCAGCACTGAATTCATTGTGCATGTGTCCAAGTCGTCGTCCTCCATTCTTAGGTGAGGAGCCAGGATCTCCCTCCGTTCAACCTGGATGACGTTTAGTAAACAGAAGAATTTTAAAAATTTGTTCTTTGAAAGTAACATAGATATTTTACAATGTATTTTGATTATATTCCCTTTCATGCCTCAATACTTTAATCCTTCAAATGTATCTTCCTACGAACTTCATGACCTATTCCTTTCTTTTTAAATAATGGAGAGTCTAATTGGTACTACCTGTGTCTACATGGGTATGTGCCTTCTGTGAAGAATGTGCAAGTGACTCTCCCTCCCCCAGCAGCCATTGACTGCTCACAACTCCTCAGCTAGGAATGGGACCTTTGGAACTCATCCCCTATTCAGGCTGGGATGCTGATTGGTTTTACCAGAGGGAGTCTTGAACACCAAACTTGACACCACACCCAAAGTGCCAACTATGTAGTAAATTACTGTTATTATAAGAATGCAAGATACATCAACAAAACTATTTCTTCCCCTTTCTCTGGAATCCTCTTAGGATCCATTATTTCCTGAAAACCTATCACAGGCACAATGCAACTAGGCATTTGGGAAAGAAAGACGATCCTCTTGAACTTGAGCTTGTCTGACTACATTCATTCATTGGATTTACTTGATGTGCTCGTTATAACATCATTCATTCAGAAAACGTGTCAGGCAGATGGAGTGTCTGGCATTGCTGTAAGTGTTGCAGATGAAAGGCAAGAAGAAGTCCTTCAAGTTCAAAAAAAAAAACATTTTAAACATTGGTCCATATGGATGCCTTTGGAAGTTCATTGGAAAGCACAGATTTTCCCTCCAGAGTCAGGCTGGAGGAAATAACTTGCACATATTTTGACTTGTAATTTTAGGCTGTCACATGACCCATGTGTTTGCAGCTGACCTGAACCACCTACCCTTACACAGAGGCAGCATCCCAGGTCTTTAACAACCATTTCAAGTACATTTCTTCCAGCTCCAGGAAATGGCATGCTTCCCAAACGTGGCCCAATATACAGGCAGATCTTCCTGTGCACTCTGCTCATGCCCCTGCTATGGACTAGTATCATGGTGCATATTTCTGGAAGGTCAGCCAGGAAGAATAGACCTGGGGGTCAATTGTTAAGCTTAGGAGAGAACCAGTGCTTTCTGAAAGCAGAACTTGTGAGAAGAGACTCAGAAGCTGCCATGGCCCCCAACATTTTCAAGGACCATGTCTATTGTTTCTGAGAATTGAACTAATTTTCACAGAAAAGTCCAGACGTGAGAAAGTGAATTAGCAGGAGTGGGTGAGACATGGGAGGGTTTCATGGTAATCTTTGAGCCTCTTGTTGAATTTATCCCTAAGACCTGCCTGAGTAAGCTCCTTTCTGGGCCTGGCTGTTCAATCCCACAGTAGAGTCTGTTAGCTGACATAGTGTACTCTTCCTGAGCTTACCTTTGTTCATTTTCTGTCACTAGCAACTCAGGCAGTGCTGATGAACCCAGCAGAAGAGAATTAATGCTTGGGCCCCAGAGAGGTGCAGGTTAGAAAACCAGATGTGTGGCTGAGTGTAGAGAGGGTGGGAGGTGAGGGTGGAGGGTGGAAGGTTGTGCTCAGCTTGTGGAAGGGACACTTCCCTATGAACTTCACAAAGATCTGTTGTGGTTTTTTTATGTGTACTTTCAGGAAGAGGAAGGGCTCTATATGTGGGTCACTGAACCTCAGTGTATTACCTCACTGAAATGAGGTCACCTACCTGGCTTGGTCACCCATCAGAATAATGAGAATTCAGAGAAATATTATCTTCTTTTCCTTTTCCTTCCCTGAGCATCCTGGGATGAGCCCTTCATGATGCAATGGCCGGTCTTGGCCAATATGTGTTGATTACTAGAACCCCTCCTGGCAATTCCTTTTTAATAGCAATCTTGGTTAGCTGGTTGTGTCAGGCACTATTAATGCCGCCTCTTCCAAAAAGATGACACCGTCTCCTTCGTTCAGGTTTTACATTCATCTGACACTTTGCATTCCATAGCAGGCATAGCAAGTCCTTGTAAATATAACCCTTACAGTAACAACTACTATTTGTGAAGTCAGTCCTCATGACAGGAGGCGTCAAGGACAATACATAAAATACAGCAGAGGAGGACTGGAATCCCCTTATCACCGAGGATATCTGCACAAGAAAAGCACATGATAATCAAATGTGGGAGGAGCCAGGTTCTATGTAAATGACTTCTAGATCTTAGGCCCAGGGATTTGAGCCTCATCCCTGTCCAGGTTCTCCAGCTCACTTTTGTTCCTCAGATTAAACTTCCTCTCAATAAATGGTCTCTGTTTCTGCCATTCTCTACCTGTTTAAGTCTTAGATCAGGAGTGCCCTCTAGACTCAGAGTCATTCTCCTAACACCACTGTAGTCTCTTGGATGTTGTATTGGCATTCCTATTCTTCACAGCAGCCATATGAAGTGGGTGTTGCTGCCCTTTCAAATGAGCACCTAAGAGGCTAAGACATCTGTGAAGGGATATTGGATCAGTGACCTGGACCATCCAGTCATCTCACATGCAGGCAACAGTCCCAGGAGATGTCTTTTTAGAGACAGAAGATTCTAAAGTGTTCAGAAAGAGGAGGTAGGCTCCCACTCTTTCTCTCTCTCCTTACAGGTGAGGAAACAGGCAGCAGATTTGATTGGGCAGATCAAGGGTGAGAGTGAAGTTTGATACATCCACTTCCATCTCAGGTTGAAGTGGGGTATGTCCATCTTCTTTTACTGTCCTGCATCATCTGTATTCCTTCTTGTCCTCAGAGTGTAGGGAAGTGGCTTTGCTAAGGCTGCAGGCATTGTGCAAACAGATTGCAACGCTGTCCCAGTTGCCCTTATTGTAAGGCTGGCAGGCCTGGCACCTGGGTCCTCTCAAGGTAGCTCTACAATTAATGTTTTCTTCTGTCATTAGGGCTCATGTCCTGCTTTGCTGTGGCAGAGGAAGGGTGGCACACAGGATGTTTCAGGATTCTGTGAGAGTGAGTGAGTGATGGAATTTGGGGTTAACCATGCACACATTATCTCAGACGTGATCACTTTGTGGTCTGGAACATCTGAAGCAATCTGTAGTCCATTACCGGCTCTGGGTCCTTGGGGAGCCCTGGTGTTTTCTGGGCTTATTACTAATGGTTGTGTTTGCCAGCTATATTTTTAGCTGTACGACTCAGAATGGCCAGGAAGGGACCTGAGATTCTTGATGGAAGAAAAGGGGATAATGGCTTAGTGTCAGAGATAAGTTTTCCTTCATGCACCTGAAGCTGGGCTATGGTCAGAGCCACAAAGAGACCTGGCAGTGGATTTCAGGGTGTGTGATCTGGAAGGTAAGACAGCAAGTAATGCAGCCATTACAGTAGGGAATTCATAAACACAGCTCCTCTGCAGATATGGAGCAGCTTGCTAATTTAAGTAAATGCTTGCATAGTAAGTATCACACATACATTATTCTAAATACCATTTACTAATGGTCAATTTACCTGACCAATGGCCCCAGGGTGCTGTTACTGAGTTACTACTATCTGTATTGGACAGATGGAGAAGTCAAGGCACATAGGTAAGCAGTCTGGGGTCACACACAGCAAATGGTGCACACACAGCTCCTGCTCTCAACTCTCAACCACTCAGGACTCCACCTCTTGGCTGAGAAGACCGGCAAGGTCTGCTCCTGCTTCTGGGGTGTGCAAGGCCTCCCTGGAGAGGCAAAGCAGAGAAGTCAACTAGCTAGAGAAAGAGAAAGCTGAAGGAAGAGTATGAGCACAGACCCCGAGGCGGGGAAGCAAGGGCTCGTCAGAGGTGCAAGGCTGCAGCCTGGGCTTTGGCAGGGGTGAGTCTGGGGATGGGAACTGTGAGCCCACGAAGTCCTCTGGGTGTTTACCATCAGAAAACAAGAACACGTTATAAAGTGAAAGCCTGCAGGCTTAGCTGCTGAGAAAGCTAAGCACACGCTGTAAAGGAGTTTGTACCTGGCAGGATGGAACCTTTGTGGGCAGAGTGTGTGTGTGTGTGTGTGTGAGTGTGTGTGTGTGTGTGTGTGTGTGTGTGTGTGTGTGTGTGTGTACTTGCGTATGTGTGTATATGTGTATGTATGTGTGTTATGTGTGTTTATGTATGTGTGTATTTGTGTATGTGTGTATATGTGTATGTATGTATGTGTGCTTATGTGTGTGTATTTGTGTATGTGTGTATATGTGTGTGTGTATGTGATATATATGGTATGTGTGTATATGTGTATATATGGTATGTGTGTATATGTGTATGTATGTGTATATGTGTATATGTATGTGTGTATGTGATGATAGCTATAGTGATAGTGATCATGGTGAAGGTGTTAGTGTGCTCATCGAAATAGTGACATTAACAATAACAATGTTGGTGAGTCATTCAGCTTCAGGAATCTGCTAAGCCCTTTCTCAGCACTTACCAGTTTTCCCAGTGCCCTCAGTAATGTCAGTGAGACCACTGCACCATTTGCCTCCAGCTTCTGTGATGCCTTGAGAACTTCAGCTGGTGGTGGGTGGCATGTGGCTTGCATCACGGTGAGGAGTACTTTTCCCCACGAGCAGGGGAGCATCTTGTGGGCCCTCTGGCCAATGGCCTTCAGTTAGATGCTCACACACCGAGCTCTTTCCATCACACCCTGTGACAATTCTCTTTGTGTCTCAGTGAAGGACACACCAAATCTGCCCAGGGTCATGTGGTTCATAAATATCAGATTCTGAACTTTAGTCTAGGTCTTGTGGCTACAAGAAGACCAGTAGTTACATTATCTGAAAATGTTCCTTGGTTCTCTAGTGTGTTTGTTTGTGGCTCATTTTCTTTTGCTTCATTGGTCTTCTTTGGAGAGAGGTCTTATCTCAGACTCCCCTCCTGTTCACGGTGCAGCAGTGAGTGACCTTTGACCTTCCGGCTTCGCCTGTCAAGTGCTGAGATGACAGATGTATGTTCCACATCTAGCATTTGAACGCAGTGCCCAGGCCTTCCTGCATGCCAGACAAATGCTTCACCAGGGAACCCACCACTGTTGATGCTACATCTTTTGTTCTATGTCCTGGGATATCTACCACATATCTGCCACCCCATTTCCAAAGTGCAGAATTCTGACTGGTTTTAAAAATATTAAGTAGTCATGCCTCTCAACAGAGCTAGATCCCTGCCCAGTCCCAAATGCTATTGGTGACTCTCTAAGGCAATCTTTGTATTAAATGCCAATGGTCCACTTAAGAAAGACAGGGCGCTCTGTGTAGAAGCAGCCTGCCTTTCCTTAACTGCTGAGTCATCTTTCCAGACCCCTTTCTCTCTTTTGCTTAAGCCATCTGGGGTTAGCTCTGTTGATAGTTGAAGCCAACAATACTTTAAATGACACTCTGTTTTGGATTAATCTTTTATAACCTTTAAGAGGAGGAAAACAAGGAACAGGACAAGGGGGGAGAAGAACCAGGGCCTGAATCACAAGTGAAGGGAGGGAGGTGAGAGGCCCCCAGGCCCTTGAAACCAAGAGGATGTGGTGCAGTTGCCCTGGGTTCATGTATGCTGTTTTCAAGGGTGTTGATACTTGGTTTGCCTAGGCCAATCTGGTCTCTGTGTCCCCAGTCCCCAACTTCTTCCCTCTCCTTTCCCACAGAGGGTATCTTGTCTGTCTCTCCAAATGAGGCCCCTTTGAAGGATGTAAAGGTCTAAGCTGATCTGGAGAGGCACAGGCCTTTCATCTTTTTTTCAAAGGTCCGTTCTAGGAAGGCAGAGGCAGCCAGGTATGCTGTGTGATGGGTAGTGGAGAAGACTGTGGAAGACTCTTTGTGTGTGCTAGTGTGTGTGTTTACAACTCATGTGCATGTTTGTACGTTTGAGGGTGCACATGTGTGTGCTGGTGCATATGTATGCATGGGTATGTCTGTCAACCATAGCTGAACTTCCTCAAGTACCAGTTACCTTGTTTTTTGAGACAAAATCTTTCATTGGCTCAGAACTTATGTAGCAAAGATGGGCTGGTAGCAAGCCCCCTCTCCGCAGAGCTGTGTTTGCAATGCTGTCATTATAAGCATGTACCACCTCACCTGGCTGTTTTCCTGAACTCACAGTGTCAGGCTCGCAAGGCGGACACTTTTCCAGCTGAGCTACACTCCAGCCCATCTCTCCATGGTATCTGATGACACATGATGCACATGGCATCACAGAGAACTTTATGCACCCTGACCCTTCTGATGGGAATGCTGGTTTGGTCTTGCTCCAGAGGATGGTGTCACCTCTTGAAGGATGCAGATGGTTTGTTTGTGTGAGTTTGGAAGGAGGCACTAGAGAGTGTATAGCAACCTCCTCACCAGGAGTCAGGAGAACTGTGAGGTGTTACGCTAGATTTGACCTTCAGTGACCTTGTGTGGGAGGTGTTTAGACAGAGCTCAGGTCTTCTGGCTTTTCTGAGAGTATCCTCTGGGCATTTCATGTATTTGATCAATAAAAAGAAAGCAAATGTTTGCTTTTGCATTCCATAGATTTTAGGGTACCCCGCGAGGTCAGCACTTCCATCGAGACTCAGTTGGGAGTTTCAAGTCCTCTGGCTACCAGCTATGGTCTTTCTTCCTGTGACACTCTGTGTCTCCATGTGGGATAAGTAAACCGCTGGCACCTTGGACCCGTGCCCATTGCTTTCTTCTATCCTTGCCTGGCACCTTGGACCTGTGCCCGTTGCTTTCTTCTGCTGCTTGCCCTCCTACTATGTCTGGGCACAGTCAGACGACTTGGTAGGACCAGCGCATGAGGCAGAAACAACTACATCTGGTTTGGAGCTCAGATTTTAAATTTCATGTGTTTTACTCACTGTCTTGAATTTTACCTGTCACTGAGGACTGGCCTGGACTAGTAACTGGTCATGGGAAATGAGTTCAAGAGACAGATGATAAAGTCAATCTCAGGGTAATTACCATAGGCCAACCAAAAGTCAGCCAATCTTACACACACAAAGAATCGGGTGAGAAAGCTAACCAGCTTTGCAGCTTCCCTGAACTCAGATGTGCAAACAGCAGCCCATTCCCTATTGGATGTTATTAAAGCTGTGCTGTTTGTTATTTAGCATTACTTTAACAACAGCTGACAGATACAAAATGCTTCGCCATTTATGATGGCACCTGTGAATGTATTTAGTTTGTAATCTTGCAAAACTGTAACCTATTTTTGGGCAAGTAAATGATAACCAAAATCATAATGATGAGAACTATTACAAGGGCTCTGGTGATTCCCCAGCATGCCTTGCTGAAAGCCTACCTGACACAAACACATGTAAAAACAATGTGCTAGGTATGGTGGTGTGTGCTTCTAATGCCAACCCTGGGGAGGCAGAGACAGGCAGATCCCTTAGGCTTGCTGGGCAGCCAGTCTGGCCTACTTGATAACTTCCAATAGAACTTACTCTCTAATCAAAGACTGTGTTTCAAAAGAAAAAAATATTCCTTCTTAAAAGGGGGAACAAAATACCCATGGAAGGAATTGCAGAGCCTAACTATGGAGCAGAGACTGAAGGAAGGACAAGCCAGCCTGATATAACTGTCTCCTGAGAGGCTCTGACAGTACCTGACTAATACAGAAGTAGAGGCTCACAGCCATCCATTGAACTGAGTACACGGTCCCAATGAAGGAGCTAGAGAAAGGACCAATGGAGCTGAGGGGGTTGCAGTCCCTTAGTACAAACAACAATATGAACTAACTAGTACCCTCAGAGCTCCCAGGGACTCAACCACCAACCAAGGAGTATACATGGTGGGACTGATTGTTCTGGCATCATGTGTATAGTAGAGAATTGCAAAGTCGATCATCAATGGGAGGAGAGGCCCTTGGCCCTGTGAAGGTTCTGTGCCCCAGTGTAGGGGAATGCCAGGGCCAATAAGTGGGAGAGGGTGGGGTGGCAAGCAGGGGGAGGGGGAGGCAACAGGGGTTTGTTCTTGCTGTTTTTTGTTTGTTTGTTTGTTTTGGAGGGGAAGCTGGGAAAGGAGAAATCATATGACACGTAAAGAGAGAAAACAAAAGAAAAAGAAAAAGAAAAAATGAACGGACAGCACTGGAGGAATGACAAAGTCAAGAACTCCACACTAGAGATATATTGTATTGCACACACCACATGGACAAATTGCTCTTAGGGAAGATGCACTTTAAGAAAATAGAGTGCACAAAGCTGGGGGCGTGGCCTTGCGGGGAGGAGCTGAAGGGGCAGGAATGGGGGGAGTTGACTAAAACACATTGTATGTATGTATTTAGTTCTCAAAGAATAAAAACATAAGGGTACCATTGTTGCCTTCACTTCATAGCAGTGAGGAGAGAGAGCTTTAGCGAGAGTGAGCACTGGGCAAAGTCATTCTGTGGGCTCTTATCTTGGAGCCTTGAGCAGCAGATGCTGGAGGCAGACGCTTGGACCTCAAATGCTTTATGGATGAACGGGTAACTATACTTCTAATTGCATACTGTTGAATACGCCTGCGAAGGCTTAAAGTAAAACAGTGCGTCTGCCTTAAGTGAGTCCAAATGAACACACGACCTGGCTGTCTGTCTCAGTCTTCCTCCTGCATGCACTCTGTAGAGCAAACCTGAGACTTCTGACACTCTTCTGTCCACTGCCCTTCATGCTCTGGCACACATAAGCCCTAACCATTGGGTTATTGTTACATGGAAGAAAACAGACCCAGCTGTTTTGTTAACAGTCATATAGAGCAGGTTTTCCTTACTTCAATTCAATTAGATCCAATTCAATTCCTGGCATCTGTACCTTGTGGGTGATTAAACTGTAAATTGTAGGTGTCTACTGGGTGATTAGATCACTAACTCTGTTCTCGACCACACCTCACCTATACCCCCCCATCCTATGTGGTCTCCATGCTCACTCAAGAACAGAGGACATTCTGGCTGTCTGGCATCACACTGCAAGATATTTATGATGTCTCAAACCTGTACTATCTTCTTCAAGGAGATACAGAGGCCATGTGCTGACACTTCAGATGCACCTTGTGCTCCAGGTTTGAAGGTCCCTGACTAATCTCTCCTTTACTTTTGCCAGTGTTCAGGTATTGGGACATGGAATTATGGGAATTGGGACTTTCTTGCTTTCCACAAAAGTAGTGTTCATGCTGTTCTTCAAGGCCAAGGCACAAAGGCTCACCTTGCCCAAACTGAAAGTTTTAGGACAGCAGGCAAGGGAAGGGAAGGCTTTGGGGCACTAGCTTTGGGAGGTTTGGCAATGTCCAGTTGCAAATGGGAAGCATGGTGCTGTGATCAGGGATGCTCCACTGTAAGAAGTGCCTCTTTGTGGACCAAGGCAACTGAAAGAGGTCCAAGCTCATCTACCAACTCATTGTTCTCTTAACAAATATTTACTAAGCAGTGCAGCAGGCCCAGGGCATTCAATAATCACGACAATACAGCTGTGTTTGTCTGGTTTCTCCCAGCTGAAAAGCAGTGCACTAATAATTCCCTCATTAGAATCTTCTACTGTGCACAGGAAGGGGGCAGGGAGGGGACATGATGGCTTTTACATTGCTTTTTGTGGCATTTGGCAGTCATGTGCAGGGATGAACTAAGCACTTCACACTGATTATCATTTAAGTGTTAAAGAAAACTTCCGAAATGGGTCCTGCAAGTGTATGCATGCATACTTTTTCAGGGAAGTATTTATCTATATCCTGTCTTTATTTTTTATATTGTTATTTATCTGTTTGTTTGTTTATTTTTAATCTTTAAAAATATTTTATTCTTCTTGTGCTGTTTTTGTTTTGTTTTGACACAGGGTCTCTCTACACAGCCCTGGCTGTCCCAGAACTCACTACACAGACCAGATTGGCTTTGAACTCACAGAGATCTGCTTGTCTCTGCTTCCCAAGTGCTAGCATTAAAGGCATGCACCACAACACCCTGGCTATGTTATTCTTAATTTGGTGTGCATGTGTGTCTGTGTGTGGGGTGTGTGCACATGGGTACAGTGCCTACAGAGGCGGGGAAGGGGGTGAGATGTCCTGGAGCTGGAGTTACAGGTGGCTGTAAGCTGCTTGACCTGGCACTAGGACCTTAATGCAGGTCCTCTGCAAAAGAGTGCAAGTGTACTCACCACCGAGCCATCTCTTCAGCATATTCTTTCTTTGTTTCTTTGTTTGGCCTTTCCTTCTTTCCTTCCTTCCTTCCTTCCTTCCTTCCTTCCTTCCTTCCCTCCCTCCCTCCCTCCTTCCTTCCTTCCTTCCTTCCTTCCCTCCCTCTCTCCCTCCTTCCCTCCCTCCCTCCTTCCTTCCTTCCTTATTTCCTTCCTTACCTCCCTCCCTCCTTC
>NW_022196894.1:2051384-2058581 GCF_008632895.1 Mastomys coucha
CTTCCTTTCCTCCCTCCTTCCTCCCTTCTTCCTCCCTTCCTCCTTCCCTCCCTCCTTCCTTCCTTCCCTCCCTCCCTCCCTCCTTCCTTCCTTCCTTCCTTGCTTGCTTGCTTTCTTTCTTTTGACACTGACTCATATAAACTCCCTCCATGTTCTGGATTCCACTAAATTTTTCAGATGTGTCATATTCACACCTTTGGCTCCTGCTTTCTTTTTTACATCTCCTAGATGGTGACATGGCTAGTGCGAAGCTTTTGCATTTTATGCACTCTGATAATTTCTTTCTTGTAGTTCATGTTTTCTTTGCCACTTCTAGCTTCTTCTTCTAGCCTAGGGTTACAAGGCTCCACTCCCATGTTCTCTTCTGAGGGATTCATAGGCACAGCTCTGACAGGTAGCTCTAAGATTCGCCTGCCTTCATTTGTGTATTAGGAGGAAGAGACAGTCTTGCTCTTTTGCCATGACCATCCAGAATCTCAACTGTTTTGCCCAAAAGGTGATTCTTTCCTAACAAATAGTCGTAATATCCTTGTAAAAAAATCATTGGTGCAAATGTTTAATTTTAGGTTTATTTTTTGTTGTATTTGTGCTCTTTTTCTCCTTATCTTTCTATTATGTATCCATCTATCATGTATCTATCTATCTACCTATTTATAATCTATCATCTATCAATCTAGCTATCAATCTACCTACCTATCATCTACTCATCATCTATATATGAATCTATCATTTATCTACCCATCAGATACCTACCAATCTATCATCTATCTATCTATCTATCTATCTATCTATCTATCTATCTATCTATCTACCTGTTTATCTAACTATCTATCTATATCTGCCTCCTCTTTGTCTCTGTCTCTCTTTCCCAGGGCCTCACACATGCTATGTATGTAATCTATTTTTGCACTTCAGCCGAAGCCCCAAGTTCACTGATATTCCTGTTAGCCCTTAAATGATACCATGCCCTATTAATTTCAGTGACTTGGTTAAAAAAAATCCTTGGAATTGAGAAGTGAGGATCTCCTCTGCACTTACAGGATGGTTCTGAGTGTTCTGGGTCCTTCATGCTTCTCAATGGGTTTTCAGATTGGCTCATCAGTGTCTGCAAAGCAGGCAGTTGGATATTGGAAGGGATTATGATGAATCCGTAGATCTATTTGGGGAATATTTTAATCACTACTAAGTCTTCAAATCTACGAATTGGGAATTTCTTTTTATTTAGACAGTATGAAATTCCTTTTGAGTAATTTTTTTGTAGTTTCCCACAGATATGTGGTATTTCTTTTGGTGAGTTATGTCTTCATATTTTATTTTCTTTTTGATAACCCTCTTATGGAGAATTGTGTTCTTAAATTTACTCCAAGTTGTTCATTGCAGGTATCAAGTAACACTGCTCATTTTCACCTATTGATCTTAGATTCTGCTAGCTTATTGAAATTGTTTATCAGTTCTGATAGGGATGTATGTGTGCATATGTGTGTGTGTGTTCGTGTTTGTGTGTCTCTGTGTGCTTGTCCATTCATACGTTCCTCAGCCTTTTCCCTTTTCATGATCTTGACATTCACAAATCAACTCTGTTCTATTATTATTTCCTCTGCTGGCTTATGTGCCTGGCTCAAGCAGCAATTTTATTTCAGTAGAATGTGTGATAGAAAATATGGGAGTAGACCCCTGGTCTTGTTCCTCATCATATGATGTGATCTGGGGTGTCTGAGTAAATTCCCTTTGGTGCATTAGATGTAAATAATTCTGCTCATAGATTAGGAGTGTTTTGTTTTGCTTTGTATCATGAAAGCTTGTTGGGTTTCATTAGAGGCTTTCTCTGTATCTCACACTTTGGGTCTCTATAATCTGTTTGTGTGTGTGTGCATGTGTGTGTGTGTGTGTGTGTATATATATACACCTTGGGTGTCATTCTTCAAGTGCCATCCTGTTGCAAGAAATATTAAAAAATGAACCCATCAACTCTCAGTGGGGCCAGGCCCCTCCTGTGCTCCTGAAGCCAACAACAACTCTTCAGAGCTAGCCTCTATGCCAGGTGATCTCACTCACTTGGTCTCTTGGCCTACCAACTCGCCAGTCCTGTGAGGCCACATGGCTCCCACTGGGCCATCTCTCGGACAGGGCTCCCTGAGTCCCTCTTACTTTCATGCAAAGCCCCCTACACCCCATGACCAGCCATCTCAACACTTAATTACTGGGTAGAAACATGACTCTTAAAGCTTAATTATCCAATCAGATTTATATATAAATAAGATCATAATTTATAAGATGCCAATACAATAATTTCAGAGCCAATTGATAAAGATAAAGCTTTTACCCAATTATTCTAACCTTGTGAAAATCTTAGTACTTGTGGTTGTTTAAGACCACATGGGATCAGGATCTTCTTCCTGTCCGGCTGCCTTCATGTTGCTTCTCCTCCTCCTTCACCTCCTGTAACTTCCCTCTCTATCTCAACTCCTCTCTCCACCTTTCTTCTCCTGTCCAATCACAAGCTTCCAACTGCCCTAATGTGA
Organism: Mastomys coucha; assembly: GCF_008632895.1. Classification (NCBI taxonomy): domain Eukaryota; kingdom Metazoa; phylum Chordata; class Mammalia; order Rodentia; family Muridae; genus Mastomys; species Mastomys coucha. The sequence goes on from NW_022196894.1 coordinate 2,053,907, forward strand.
TTGGACAGGGAAAATCCTGCAACACCACCTACCTTGATATCATGAGACTGATCTGGACTTCACCAGACTACTAGGCTAGACTAGTGAACCCCAAGGGTCCATCCACCTCCATCTCCCAGTCCTGAGATTTTCAGTGTACAGCACAACACTTAGGTCTTTTATGTGGTTCTGTGATTGAACTCAGGTCCTCATGCTGAAACAACAAGCCCTTTACTGACTGAGCTATCTCCTCAGACCACTTGTCTTTAACCAGTTTACTCTAAATGGTCACAGTCCTGGTGGTCTAACCTGTAACAATCTTGGCCATTAAAACTTCGCAACGGAGTTTCACTTAGAGCTGAATCTACCCCCAGAGATCTGACACATATTTTCCACTCCCAAATGTCAACAAGCACTGCCTTTGACTTGTTTTCAGACTACATTTTTGGATGGGTGGAACACATTGGATATCTTATAGTTGTGTACCTCTTATTTCTGTAGCACCTTGCTTTCTCATCCCATGATAGTTTTGAGCCAAGTCCCTACTTGGAATGAGTATACAACTCATTATTCAACCGCATTAGTCAAGAGCCCTTAAAAAAGTAACAGACTGCTGGACTGACATTCAGTCTCTTTCCCAGTTCAGTTGGATAATATCACCAAGTCCTACAAAATTAAAATCAACTTTGAAATGGGGTTTGTTAATTACAGTGTTTAACTGTTGTCGGTATTGTTTCCTTGGAGATTAATGAGGTGAGTTATTGTCGCATAATTAGACTGTAGTATATCTCATCTTGTACAAACCCTTGCGATCCTCTGCTGTCCCACTACTGTTTGAAGGTTAATTTCACTTTGCCAGGATAGACTTGGCAAGATGCTGTCTATTGAAATATATTTTTAATTATATTTGAAAGTCATTAGTCAAGGGCTCTGCCAGGCTCTTCTGCACACACTTAATGGGGAAATTCAGTCACAGACAAGCCCATCATGGTTACCTAGCTCATGGTCAAGTATCCCTGGGCATGGAGAGAGGGTACCCAGAATCTGTGTCAGGACTCGGTTTGGTCCAAGCTTACCTCTTTTTGGGGGGGGCATTTGGGTTAAACCTGAGGGTTAACACCTGAAGGGGCCCCTTAGGTGACTTAACCCCAGGTGAAGAATTTATCCAACACAACCAGCATTTTTTCACGGTGTGTCTGGGCTATCCGTTGCTTATATATGGAATATCCTTTGCTTGTATATGGGCTATTCCTTGCTTATATATGGGTTATTCTTAGCTTGTATATTTCTAGATGTACCACAGTTCTCTACTTTAGTGCCTAAGATGCACTCCTAAAGACTTCCATGAGATTTGAATTTCTACCCATGCATCTTCTTTCTCTGACATCTGCTCTAATCTTAGCCTGTAATTTCTGCATCTTCTTGTCTCAGGATCCCCATTCTCTCCTTACCAGACAGTGACAGATCATCCAAGGAAGATGCAGCTGCAATGACCAAGCACATGCATCCAGGACTGTCTTGAAGGCAGGGTAGGCTGATTGGTGGGAAATCCAACTTCAGCTTTTCTAGGCTTTTCCTTATATCCTGACTTCACTCATAGAGAATGACTTTCCAGTTGTCCTTTCTTTACATGTCCTTGGCAAGAAGGAATGAACAGCTTCTTTTCCCTAGAGGATGTGCCTAGGTGACTAGTGTAGGTACAGTGTCTTCTACAAGACAGGCAAACATCAGCCCTGGCCCCCTTCCCATTCATCTGCCATGTGAGGTGTGGGCTACATGATAGGCAAAACTGAGCCTCATGACTGCCCCCAGGAAGCTCAGGATGAGATGCTGGGGTGGGCATGGGTCTAGGTTGGCCTGTGCTTTGTCCTATCTCTCTCTTTACAGCAAATTGGGGACCATACAGGCATCTGGAAGCCAGTGACAGTGACAGATCATGACAGTAATACAGCTCATTACAGCTTCTATTTAAAATGTCTCCCCACCCTGGTGTGTGTATGTGTATGTGTGCATACAAGCATGTGCAACAGTGTGCTTGTGGAGGTTAGAGTGAGGTCATCCTTCCATGTGCTATCCTCACTTTTTACTTTGCCTGTGACAGTCTCTTGCCATTGCACACCCCAGGCTATGTGACAGTCTCTTGCCATTGCACACCCCAGGCTATGTGACAGTCTCTTGCCATTGCACACCCCAGGCTATGTGACAGTCTCTTGCTGTTGCACACCCCGGGCTATCTGACCTACAAGCTTTTGTGAATTCTCCTGTCTCCACCTTTCATCTTGCACCAGAAGTACAGATGCACACTTCTAGGGATCTCGACTTTATTCCTTGTACTTGTGTGGCAAACACTTTTCTTGCTGAGCCATTTCCCCAGCTGAGCTTCCATTTTTAAAGGTTGGTTCCACTTGGTGTGTTTTGGTGTGATCACATCTGGAAATGAAGGACCTTGACTGGACCCTGGTGTTAGCAAGGCCTCCTGCTTAGTGCACATGCATGAGTGGGCTTCTACATGCAGGCGTGTGCGTGCGTGTGTGTGTGCGTTTGTGTGTGTGTGTGTGTGTGTGTGTGTGTGTGTGTGTGTGGTATGTAGACTGCCTGACACTTAAATACACGTCTCTCCTCATGGTGCCATGGAAAGGCTATGCCATGATGTTGATTATCTCACAGAACAGGATGCCTTGCTCAGGAAGGAACACCATTCCTTAGATTCATGACTTTGACCAATATCTGAGGGCTGGAGATATCCAAGCAAGAAGTCTGCTGGGAAAGTGGCCACTGAAAATGAGTCAGGCCCTTGCCATCTCTGCAGGCCCAGTGGGATGATTCAAAGGCAGTGTCTCTGACATACTTGGCCATAACTTTGAGATTCCAGGGCATGTTCAGGAGTTGCAGGTGCTGGAGCAATCTGACTTTCTGAGGTTCCAGTTTCCATTGTCAGTGGAGCGATACATGGCGGTTAAAGCAGGAACTCCTGCTTGGGGTCGAACCCCAACCATTGCTGCCTATCAGTGCCCAGGTGGCCATTTGATTTCTTTGTTTGCTCAAGCTCCACCTTCACAGGGATTTCCTGAGGCTTAGTGACATTAGTGTGTGCTGCAGCCAGCACCCTATCAGGAACTTGCCACAGTCTTCTCTGAGGAAGCCAGATCCCTGGCCCTCCACATAGAGACCCCAGGATCCCTGTCACATACACTGAGTACCACTGGTGTTATTCCTGTGGGGGAAACCATGTTTAAGCTGGACCTGAGGTCGCTCAGTGCACTGGGAAGGGTGATGTCTTTGCTTCAGTTCTGCTTGACGTGGGATGATCATTAGTGCCTTCTCTAGGAGATGCTGGTGCTGAGAGAGGGCTTGCCATCAGAGATCCTGCGGCATTCCCCAAGCTCAGACTCTTGGAAGACCCTCATAAGTCTGAGATATAGGTCAGCAAAGACTAAGGTGCTGGCAAGGGAGTGTGAGAAAATGCTCTCTAATTGCCTGTTAACTTGACAAGATCTAGACGTACCAATGAGACAAGACCCTAGGTTTTCTGTGCTGGGGTTTCTAGACTGATTTATTTGTGGCAAAAGACCTACCCTTAGTTTGTGTAGAACCATTCTTTGAATTTGGGTCCCTGTTACAGCTAGTACTAATTCTCATCTTGACACAGTGTAGAGCTATCTGAGAAGTAAGCTTCTGCGTAGATCAGACTGGTCAATCGACATGTTAATGGGGATGACACTAAGATCCAGGAAGAATGTCCTGATTCTTCTCTGATGCAGGAGGACCTGGCCCACTACAGCAGTATCATTTCCTGGGATGGAGAGGAAAGCTCTTTCAGCTTGGGCCAGTGCCTGAGCTGCCTAATTGTGTCCTTCCAAGATTTCTGCTTCAGGCTCCTGCGTGAGTTTCTGCCCTGACTTCCTCAGTAACAGACTGGGAGTTGGAAGTGTAAGCCAAAGAAGTCTTCCTTTTCCCAGGTGGCTTTTGGCTGGAGTGACGTATCACAGCAACAGAAATCAAGCTAGCATAGTCTCCGACTTAATAAAGCAGAAAAGGCAAGTGAGCACCACTGTCTGCTTCTCTCTCCTTCCTACCGCGAGCACAGTGGAGCCAGCTGTTTTAAGTCCCTGCTGCCCTGACTTTTAAACCAGGATGGTCTGTGCCCTCAAACTGTGAGCCAAAATTAACCTTTCTTCTTTAAATCGATTGTATCTGGTATTCTGTCAGTGAAATGAGAAAAGTAATTAGAAGAGCCAAAGCTCTTTCTCAGTAACTATTTTCCTTGAGCCTGCAGAAATGATCACATAATCTCTACTTTCCCTAGGAGGGGATCAGGAGAGGCAGCACTGAGGTCTACAATGAAAGAACAGATGGGGAGGAGCCTCTAGAGCACTTCTGATCTGCCACCATCCTGTCTGACAGGAACATGTGCTTCTTGAGGATGGAATAACCTGCCACCTCCCTTCTATTAGATTTATCTGGGACGCCAGGTCTGTCTTGCATCTGTCAAGGGGAGGCTGCTGTGCTGAGCAGTCACTTGCCTACAGGACTTGATGATTCAGCCCTGAATCACTTGCCATGCCAATATGACAATGGCATCTGACTGTATGCAAATTATATTCCCGAGACTGGTCTTCAGCTTGCTTCTTTAGCTCCTTCTTTCTTTTATTTATTTATTTTTCTCTTTCCACTTTTTTTTTTATTTTAGATATTT
>NW_022196894.1:2059436-2060498 GCF_008632895.1 Mastomys coucha
ATATGCCCAGGAGTGGTATAGCTGGGTCCTCCGGTAGAACTATGTCCAATTTCCGGAGGAACCGCCAGCTCCTTCTTTCTTGCAGACAGACCTGAATCCTGCTTTTCCCAGTCTCCTGGATTTCTCTGCCTTACATTTTCAAGTAGAAGCCCTGCTCTTTGAGAAGGATAGGTTTCTCTGATTTAAACCTTTCTGGCCCAAGTTTAATTTCTTTTTCCTAAAGTGCTTTGCTGGCCTCTGTGAATCAATCAGTTTTGTCATAATGGATCTCATGCTTCCCTAGATGCAGATAAATTGCCCGTTATAACTACTATCTCTGATCCCAGGAGGTGGGAAGAGGTTGAGCCAGGTTTATCAGGCCTGGTCTCTTTCTATGATCTGTTCTGTGACAAGCCCTCACCCGTTTGCATGCTGCTACGAACTCAGTTCTCTCAGACCTGAGTCAGAGAGAACAAATCGTTCATTGCCAAGGTTGTCACAAGTGTGTCAGATGTTGGTCTTCATTAAGCTGCTATCCTCCACTCTGTAGTCACCCTGCAGCTGGGACAAGTTGTGTGTCCTTTTATATCAGCTGGGAAAAGGCTTTGTCCACAGCCTGGAGCCCAGGAAGGACTCTGCTTATCTACCCGTCGCACTGCCATTGTGTTATCTTCCAGACTTTGTTAGTAGCACTGCTTGCCACTGGGTGTGACAGTCAGTAATGTGGCTGCTTTTATTAATGATGTTGTGACACATGATTAGGGTAAATTCTTAGTGACATCAACAGTAAAGCATGAATGGCCTGTGCTCTGTAATAAGAGTTATATCTTTGTTTCGCTCCTTTTCTCAGCTCTATGACTGGAGCATGAGGAGCATCAGCAGACCACAGTGAGAGCTTGAGCCTTCGCTGTATTCCAGGTGCTTCGCAAGAATCTTTGGGTTCTGGATCACAGACATCTCTCAATGACCCAGTTCACTGGAGGTTTCTTTTCTTTTTCTTTTTCTTTTTGTCTGTTGAAGACTAGGGAAACAGGTTCCATGAAGACTAGGGAAACAGGTTCCATGAAGACTAGGGAAACAGGT
>NW_022196894.1:2060543-2060911 GCF_008632895.1 Mastomys coucha
GGAAACAGGTTCCATGAAGACTAGGGAAACAGGTTCCATGAAGACTAGGGAAACAGGTTCCATGAAGAATAGGGAAACAGGCTCCATGAAGACTAGGGAAACAGGCTCCATGAAGAATAGGGAAACAGGCTCCATGAAGAATAGGGAAACAGGTTCCATGAAGACTAGGGAAACAGGCTCCATGAAGTCTGCTAGTTGTACCATTGGGGAGCTGATTGAAAGATCCTTAGCAAAAATTCAGAAGAGCAAAAGAGTGAATAGATATTCATTATTCATTTGCAGGTCATTTGAATATTTGAAGGGGATTGGCTGGTGTATTTGCCCAAGGAAGCAATTCTTTTTTTTTTTTTTTTTTTTTTTTTTTTTTT
>NW_022196894.1:2060954-2068403 GCF_008632895.1 Mastomys coucha
TTTTTTTAAGGAAGCCAATCTTGCCAAATAGGTTACTATACAGCAGAGGTTTTCAGCCTTCCTAATAATTCAACTATTGTCCACAGTTTCTTATGTTGTGGTGACCCCTAGTCATAAAATTATTTTCATTGCTACTTCATAAGTGTAATTTTTCAACCATTATGAATCATAATGTGTATTCTGATGGTCTTAGATGATCATATAGGAAGGTCTACCCCACTCTCCAAAGGACTCATGATCCACAGGTTGAGAACCATTGCTGTAGAGTATCCTTCAGGCAGGGGCTACATCCATCTCATCCACTTACACATGCTTGGGTTTCAAAGGATTCTGTGGATAAAATGAAGAAGCATATGGGGTACCATTTTCACCTTTGTGTAGGCTCTTGGCTTTTGTGGGTTTGAAGCATGGCTTCCTTTCTAGGATTCACCAAAGAATTTTTCCATGGGCTTGCTCTTGCTCTTTCCTTTTCCATGGCCCAGATTTACTCAGATAAGATCCCTTCTGGCCCAGAAGTCGCTCTTCTGTGCTCTGAGCTCTGCATCACTTTTTGCTGGTCCCACTGTATTCTGCCCCCACACTCCAATCTGGTGATGTTCTATGTTCTTTCTCTAGTCTTTCTATGCAGCTCAAAGCCTGACTATGTCAACATTCATTCTTAGAGGCACTCAGACACAATTCAGTATCTTACCTTAAGCCTATAAAGCAGGGTGACTTCTACCTGTGTAGCCATGGCTCCTGTCAAGCATCTTTTCTGACAGGTATGACCTCTCTGGCAGTCCCAATCCTTTCAGGATATTTTCCCTGCAAGGCAAAAAGGTCAGGGAGGTGGACTGGAACGCTGAGTGTGGCCTTTGGAGACCAGCAGACCTAATTCTGTCATTTATAAGCTGTGTGCCCTTGGGCAAATGACATGAACTTTGGGAGTTTTCATTTGTCATCTATCCAATGGGGATTATAGTACCTTTGATGGGGATGCCTTACACCTACTGTTAAATTCCATATCCAAGCTGGAAGGGAAAAAAACTAAGAAAAAGAAAAAAATGAGTGAGTCAAATTTCTCTTGAAGTCTAAAAAATTGAAAATCATTACAGTTCTTCACTAAGTCTAGCAGAGTGAGTTTTTCTCCCAGCCATGAAAACGGGTTATTGGTTTTCCATCAGGAATCTGCTAGGTCAGTAGATTGCAGCTAGGAGACATAAACCTCAAAATCACATTCAGTACAAAGACTCTGATGGCAGTGGGTGGGCCTTGAGACCTATACTATCTCATAAGACAACAATAATACTATTTATTAACAACACTTGCAATGATGCTATTTCTCTAGGAAACTCAAGAATATCTGCATGTTTTCTGAACTCATGAAACATCTTGAACAAAAAAAGAATTGGCCATGAATTCTACTTTGTTATTCGAGCTATCCCATGTTAAGGGCATCCTTATTCTTCTATTCATATAAATGGGGGTTAACTCATAGAGAACTGACAGCTCAAGCTACGTATCCTAGTATTAGGACCAAAGAAAAGATTTGGAAGACCTTCAGCACTGTTGGAAAGAATCAACCGACCCTTGGCTAATTGTGTGAATCAGTTATAGTCTCAGAAGTTGCCCACTGTTTCTACAGTCAGAAAAGAGTCCATTTTGAAGAAAGCTAACAACAGTTCAATGCTATTGGGATGGCTCAGTAGTAAGGCATTTGCTATGAAGGTATGAGAACACAACTTGTTCCTTAGAATCCTCATAAAAAGCCAGTTGTGGTTGGGCATGTTTATAATCTTAGCTCTGGGGAGGCAGAGGCAGGTAGATTCCTGGGCTCAGTGCCCAGGCAGCTGAACTCAATCAGCAAATACCAGAATCAGCAAATACAAGGCCAGCGAGGAACTCCATCTCAAAAACCAAGATAAACAACTTCTAAGGAATAATACAAGAAGTTTACCTCTGGCTTCCAATTCTAAGGAATAATACAAGAAGTTTACCTCTGGCTTCCACATGTACCTGTTCTCACATGCAGGTGTACCTATACACATGTGTGAATACACACAGACACACACACACACATACACACACACACACACACAGAGTGAGAGAGAAGGCTACTGGGTCTATTAGGTGTTGTGACAGGAACAGTCCTCTTACTCTGTCTATATCCAGAGAGGGTCACTTCTGTCCCACCCTCATCCAAACTCAGCTCCATCCCAACTCTTGTGTCTCATGGTAACCTGGGTGGGTAGAGGATCTGCACTGCACTTATACATTTCTTGTGAGAAAGCATGGTTAGTGTTTATGCTCTGTCTTTGATCATAAAGGAAGGAATTCTAGAATGTTATTAAGGTCCCTGCATCATTCAATCATAGCACGGTGGGGCCACGTGACCTTGCACTACAAAGTTGCATCACTTTTCTTCCTGTAAACCTGTTCCATGGGAATTTGATACAAAACCTCCTTATCCCCAAACTAGAGATCTTGCTGAGTTCAAGGATGACTGTCTGAATTTGTATCACCACCACTACCATCACTGCCATCATTAACATTATCACCATTAGTCACCAGCACTACTACCACTGTCACCAACACTACCAACACCATCATCATTGCCACCACAATGAACATCATCAGGACCACAATCACCAAGCTTTACCATCATTACTATCTCCACTATCACCACCATCATCATATCACTACAACCGTCATTAACATTATCACCATCATCACCACTACTATCATTAATATTAGCATCACTACCATGACACCATCACCATCACCAACACTAATATTAACACCGTTTCCACCATCAGCATCATACTATTCCAATCACCATGAGTATCTCCATCAGTAGCAGTACATTTACCATTATCTTTTTAATTACCTTGTCACTCATCAATATCACTGATGTTGTTCTTTCCAACCCCAATAACACCATCATTACAATCAGCAACACCATGTTCAACACAATCCCCATCATTCATACCATGCCCATCACTGCTGACATCATCTTCATCATCATCAACATCACTTCTACCATTTTGATTACCACCTCAATCATAATCATTGCTACAACCGTCATCACTATTAATATCACCATCACATATGATAAGCATAAATTGACTATTACTCTTGCCAGCTGTAGAGCTGAATCCCTTTCTGTGTCAGTTCTTACACCATTCATGCTAAGCATGTACTGTGACTACCCTCATTTCACCCATGAGACAAGAGATCTAGACTCATATGAGGGGCTAAAATTTGAACCTTAGGCTTCTGAAACTGGAGTGAAGGGTAGAGGGATTCCCTTGCCTGTGATATTGGCATAAAAGTTTAAGAAGGTGAGTCTGAATGTTGGAATTATTTGAGGCCAAAGAAGATCATTTTAGGTATAGGAGAGAGAGAAAAAGAGAGAGAGAGAGAGAGAGAGAGAGAGAGAGAGAGAGAGAGACAGAGACAGAGACAGAGACAGAGACAGAGAGACAGACAGAGAGAGAGAGACAGAGACAGACAGAGAGAGACAGAGAGAGAGAGACAGAGAGAGAGACAGAGAGAGAACTTGTGATGGTTTGTATATGCTTGGCCCAGGGAGTGGCACTATTAAGAGGTATGGCTTTATTGGCATTGTGTGTTACTGTGGGCATGGACTTAAGACCCTCATCCTAGCTACCTGGAAGTCAATATTCCACTAGCAGCTTTCAGATGAAGATGTAGAACTCTCAGCTCTGCCTGCAACATACCTACCTAGATGCTGCCATGCTCCCACCTTGGTGATAATGGATTGAACCTTTGAACCTGTAAATTGGCCCCAATGAAATGCTGTCCTTTATAAGACTTGTCTTGGTCATGGCGTCTGCTCACAGCAGTAAAACCTTAACTAAGACAGCACTATACAAGAAGACTTTCTCTGTGTCCATAGGGCATTTGTGCTGACAAGCAGCAGGAGAAATGAGCAGGAAAAATAACCAGACTGGAGGTCTAAAAGGAGGACCAGCAATTGGGAATTGGGAGGTTTGGGGTAATTTTCCAGCAATTTCTAATATGTGCCTTCTATCTATGGCAAGCAAAATAAGAAGGCACCACCACATCTCACACATTAGCCTCTCAATCAGTGGCCCATTATCTCCTCTGTTCAGGTGTTTAATGGAAGTTTCTCTCTCCTGCTGAGCTGAGAGCTTAATGAAGCTGGAGTCCTCTAGCCTGCATCACTGAGCCTGTGTTCCCCCACAAGGCGGCCTCCTTGCAGCCCCGAACAGGGTAATATTTCTACTCTTTTTCATATTCTAATGAATAAATGATATTCCCATTGGTTATTTATCTACTTTTAGAACTTGAATGGAATTCTTCTGATAATTATGGCATTTCACCATTTGATGGGAAATTGGTACCTGCTGCCTGGAGATAATGGTCCAATTCAGTGTCTATGAAATATGGAATTTTCTGCTAATTCCTGCCTTGAAATTTGTAAATCATCAGCGGAGTTGGTTATTAAAATTCAGGAGTTTAAAGACCTGGAGCGAAGGGGGAACGGCCTTTCCTCATTAAAATTACAGAAATTGACAATGAGTGCTGGACTGGATTTTCAGCCCAGAAGGCTCAGAGCAACTCAGCTCTGAGCTGTTGGTGATGTGACTGTCTCTGCAGGAGCCCTGGACTGTGGAATGTGAGCTAGCTGGCTGCAAGGCACTTGTCAGAGTATGCAGAAATGAGAGGTGACAGCAAGACATAAGGGACAGGCAGAGGCTCTGGGTTTAAGTAGAGATAATGGCTTGAATGGTTGTACATGACATCATGCCTTTCCAAACTTCATTTTCTACACTGACAACATTTTGTGTGTGAGTACATGTGTCTATGTATGTTAGGAGGTACACCTGTTGATGTGCATGTATGCTATATATATGGTGGCCAGAGGACAGCTTTGTTTATTATGTTATTGTTTCTCAGGTACTATCTTCCTTGATGTTTTTGAGACAGAGTCACTTATTGGCCTGGAGCCAACAGTAGTTAGGGCTAGACTGGTAAATGCTTGGTTGATGTTGTGTCTAAGGTGCATGTGGGCTGTGCAAAGAAGGACTCAGTTTCTTAGCTCCTACCACAAATGCTGTGCTCATCTGACACAAGGGAGATATATTAGTGTTTACAATCTCTATAGCTACCAGTAGCTGGAGATTTGAAGGTAACAAGCAAAATGGTTAGGTTTTTATTGGTATGGCAATAATTAAGAAAAAGCTAAAGGAGGAGGGGCTTATTTTGGGTCTCATCTTCAGATGTTTAAACCATATTCTCTTTTGGCCCCATCACTGAGGAGTGCGGTGAGGAAGATCATCATAGGGTGTATGGTACAGATGGCTTACCTCATGGCAGCTGGGAAACAAAAAGGGAGATAAAGACAGAGAGAGGGAGACAGACAGAAGGAAAGAGAGGGACGGAGAGATAGAGAGATGGAGAGAGACAGAGACAGAGAGACAGACACAGAGACAGAAAGATGGAGAGACTGAGAGAGGAGAGGGGGAAGGGACAGAGTGGGGGAGAAAGGAGTGTGTGTCAGAAAGAAAACAGGAAAGTCAAGGGTCAAGATAATCTCTTTGAAAGCACTTCCTCAGAGATCCACTTCACCTAATCAAGCTCAACCTTGTAGCAGTCTATAAAATATGAAATGATTAATAGACTAAGCCCATTGTTATTAGTATGAGCCTGTCACTTCTCAATAGCCACACCTGCTGGGGACCAAGTGCCCAACACACAAGCTGTAGTGGTTATTTCAAAACCCAAACCACAGTATAAACTGAAGACAAGTGAGTGAAGAAGAAAGAGAAGTATGTTAAAGCTGACATATTGTGGCCACTCCTTGTAGCATAGCCTTGACCTAAGGTACATCTCTGGGCATAGGGATAGTGTGTGGTAAGAAGCATCATGGTACAATCTTGGTAGCATCCTTGCTTCAGCTGAACCAAAGGAAAGAGGAAAATTTGTGGGCTTCAAGGAGAATGTTAAAGCATCCCTAGGGTTTGTGATACCTGCACCATCCACCCTACCTAGGCAGTGTTGGACCTGCATTTCTGCAGACCACAGGGGCCCTTCCTGGATCAGGGCCTCTCTGTCATTCCTGAGCTCTTTCCAGAGGTCAGAAGGGCTGACATGGCCTTAATATGGCTAATCTCAATTATTAACTTGATGAGATTTAGAATCACCATTAATGTGGGTGGCACCATTACATGGGTTGGAGTTCCCATAGTGTATAAAAAGGGGGATGTGAGCCAAGCAGCAGCATTCATCTCGTGCTGCTTCTTGGTGGTAGATGTGAGAGGAATAGTCACAACTTAGCCCTGCACCACGCTTCCCATTATGATGGAATAATCCCCCAAACCATGAGCCAGATATCGCCTTCCCCCCATTAAATTGCTCCTTATTAGGGGTTTTGTTACCTGTGTGAATATTGCTGTAGGAGCAGGCTGCACATTTACTCTCCGTCCTGAGCCCTCAATGGAAGGACAGTGTGTGTGTGTGTGTGTGTGTGTGTGTGTGTGTGTGTGTGTGTGTGTGCATGCTCATGTGCACATGTGCATGTGAGCACCTGTGCAGAGGCACACATTCCTTAATTCTGTATTTTATCTATGCCAACTTTTTGGTGCAGAGGTGTTCTGAGGGCAAAGGCATGACCTTAGAGTTCACAGGTGGCCAGACATGCGCCTTCTCAGGTTGATAGGTAAACTCATTTTGGTTACTCAGCACTGTGGCGCCCATGAAAGGATTATTAATTACTTTCTTCATTGCTGTGACTAGATACCTGACCAAAGAAACTCAAGGAAGTCAGGGTTCATATTTTGGCTCACAGTTTAAGGGTAGACTTGGTCATGGAGGGAAAGGCTTGGCATCTGGGATGTGAGGTGGCTGGTCACATCGTATCCACAGTCAGCACACACAGAGATGAATGCTGGCATCCAGTTACAGCTTATGAAATAGTGCTACCCACATTTAGAGTAGTTCTTCCCATCTCAGGTAACTCAGCCCAGAGACTCTCAGAGACATACCCAGAGGCTTGTCTTCCAAGTGCTTCTAGATCTGGTGAAGCTGAAAGCCACAGGGGATAACCCAGTGGTCTCAATGCCCTGCACTTCTGGACAAGCTCAAGTGCTGGGGAGATTCTGAGCCCCATCTTTTTGAGAGTCTAGGGTTGAGGGCATAGGGACTCTGGGCTACCTGTTCTGTGTTGGCGTTTAATGCATCAGTGTTAATGCATCTGTTCCTGTGAACTAACACCATGTTCAATACAACTTATAAAAGGAAGAATTTATTGGGGGTTTGTTTACATTTTCAGAAAGTGAGTCCATAACCATCATAGCAGAGAGTATGGTGGCAGGTGTGTCACCAAAGGAGTAGCTGAGAGTTCCCATCCTTATCTTCATGTAGGAAGGGGAGAGAGGGGGGAGGGAGGGGGAGGGAAGGAGGAAGAGGGAGAAGGAGAGGGAG
>NW_022196894.1:2068462-2122223 GCF_008632895.1 Mastomys coucha
GAGAGAGGGAGAGGGAGAGGGAGAGGGAGAAGAGGGAGGAGAGGGAGGAGAGGGAGAAGAGGGAGGAGAGGGAGAGGGAGAGGGAGAATTAGACAGCATAGGGTGGAATTTGAAAGCCTCAAAGTCCACTTCCAGTGATACCACTTCCAACAAAGCCATACCTCTTAATCCTTCCTAATGGTCCACTAGCTAGGAACTAAATATTCAAATGTATAAACCTGTGGGTACCATTCTCATTAAACATCCCCATCCTTTCATTCTATTAAGTGTATCAGAGGAGGGAAAGAAATGGGACAGAAGGACTCAGCAAACCACATCCATAATAACCCATATGCCACAGCTTTAGCTCCACCCTCAACTTTCTTTTGATGCCCACTGTGAGGAAAGACTGGGACACTTAATCATCTGGCATGCGTGGCAGGGCCTGGGTGGGGCTTACCTGAACCCTCCATGAAGACTTTAAGACCAAGACGTGCAGACTTTTTCAAAAAGCTCTTATCTTATTTTCTGAGCGCACATTCTGTCTCCCTCCTGTCTGTCCACCTGCCCATCTCTGCCATCTTGACTCTCTCTGTCTGTTTTGCTCTCTATGTCCCGGGGCCATTGCAGTTCTGCTGTCCTGTCTCCTTTCAGTCTTTCTCAGTCTGTCCTACCATTCCTCCATCCATCTCCTCTCTCTTCCCCAAACCCATCCCTTTATCCTTCCCTCTTTCCCTTAGTCTCTTCCCATCTTTAAAAACTATCTTAATGAGTACTAGGGCTGACGATTATGGCCATTTCTGTTTCTTATCATTTCTCAGGCATTTGATAGGTCTGCCTTTTGCTGATGCCATATGCAAGCTGTCAAGATGGTTACAAAATCTGTATGTCATTAAGAAGCTGACTCTCAAGAACATCTCGTAGCTTACCATTGCCTACTCCTTCCTGTGTTCTGTTCTTTCCTGCTCACATCATGCAAACTCTTTGCCTATTCTTTGTATGTGAGAGAATATGGACTTCGCAGAAAGTAAAAGACCATGGGGCTTTCCTGCTTACTGTTCCCTGCCCTCAGTGCCCCTTTTGCAGTGATGGAGACTAAAGATGTCTATATGACTCCTAACAAACTAGAAGCCATGGCCCAGGGCATGGCAAAATAATGACATACACATAGTGGTTCCCACACAGTTGCTCTTTAATCTAAATGAAATAAAAAGCACATTCTATAGCTGGTGGGTTAACTGCAGATTTTTGACCAGGATGTGTGAATTTGGGGTGGGATACATAGCATGTCAACCAGGATTCCTGTGTGACTCTGTACACACGACCACAGTGAAATTCAACCCTTAGATTCTCCTGAGATAAACTGTTTGATCCTGACCCTGGCTACAGAAGTTACTATCCAAGAAGAAGGCAGGAGAGAAGGAGACACTTAAAACATGCCAAGATTTCTGTGTGTGTACATTTGGAACGAGACTAACCGATGCTTACCTTATGCAGGGCCCAGTGCAGCTGCTCTAGGTGGGCCTGACTGAACCCCAAGTGTAGGAACAGTCCTTGGATACTGCTCCCTAGAGATCCCTCTGTTACCATGCCTGTGGTCTTTCATGGTTTGAAGACATGTTTCTCCTTGTTGGACATGGGGATTAGGTCTCTTCTTTTGCTTAATGAAACTATATAACACTTATGTGGCCAAAAAGAGACATAAGAAGGGGTCGGAGAGTTGACTCAGTGGTTAAAGTGCTGCTGCACTTGCAGACAGCCTTGGACAGTACCAGCATTGGTCCAAGCACCAATGCTGGGTGCCTCACAACAACTTGCAAGCCTAGCCAGGGGATTCAGTGTCCTCTCCTGGCTTTTATGCATGTACACACACACACACACACACACACACACACACACACACACACACACACAACACACAGAGGGGTGCCTGACACTACTGTAGGTCCTGGGACTGTAGTTGTGAGAAGGAAGGGAGGAGCCCTGCTGTCAGTGGAGCCTGAAGCCTAGCAGAGGGAGAGATTAGAACAACCAGAGACAGATTATACAGAGAGCAAGAAGAGAAGAATACAGGTGTGTGGGGGGGAGCACAAGGCCATTGGTGAGTTTTTGTAATTTGATCTTTATGCCCCTGAAATCTTTAGGAAATGGGGCGAGTGCTGAAATAGAAGAAAAGAAAACTGGAGAGCATTCTAGAGCACACTGCCAGAGAACCTCTGAAATGGAGTTTGTTGTTCATCATAAGATTGAAAATGGAGGGTTCCTGGGCCTTTAGGCAAGAGCATGGGACTGAGACATAAGACCCTTTTAATATATGGGTAGAGAGCTCAGTAAGACAGGGAATTCACTGCCCCAGGTTAGACCCCATTTTAGCACTCTTCATTCCAGGTTTCCAACAGAAGCTTTGAACATTAAAAAGATAAAAATAGAGGAAAAAAATAAACGGATGCTGTCCCCAGCTATGGCAGAGGAGGTGGGAGGAGGTGGAGTTGCTGCCAAGCCCTAGGAGGGAGCAAGTGTGGCCAGCTGCAGGAGGGTTGATGCTGTAAGCAGCTCTCTGTGAACTTGGTATTTTTCCATAGCAAACAGAAGACTGGAGCTTGTTGGCAATGGAGCCATATCCTGGGGATAGAGAGGGCAGAGTAGCCACGGGGAGCCAGTGAAGGAAGCAAACATGTTGAGAGGAGGCAGGCTTTCTGGCTTTAGAATCGGGGGCTCTTCTGGGAGCTGGGGACAGTTCTGATATCCATCAGGTACACTGGCGATCAATCAGAGATGAGAGGCCAGCCAGAGGGCAGGGCTGCAAATGGGGCTCAGTCTTGGGAATCAAGACCCCAAGGCAGGCGGCTGGCACAGATATCCATGATCACAGAGACAACAGTATCAGTTGGCACTCACTGTGGGACTTTCTGCAGTTTACTGTGTTGTTACTTGTTTCAAACAAAATGTGGGGCAAAGGTAACTCAAGGAAGGAAGCTCACAGTTGAGGGACAATCTGCCATGGCACGAAAGACATGGTGGCATGTGCATGAGGCAGCAAGTCACATTGTGCTCACAGTGAGGGAGCAGAGAAAGACAAATGCTAGTACACTGTCTCCTTCTCCTTTTTTATTTAGCCCAGGACCCCAGACTATGGGATGGCGCTGTCCACATTTAGGGTAGTTCTTCCCACTTCAATTAATCTAGTCAAGAATTTCCCTCTCAGGCATGCCCAGATGCCCATGAGGCTGACAAGTGGCATTAACCATCACAGTGTGGAGATCACATTCTGTGGGCTATCCCAGCTTCATGGAAGGTGCAGGAACCATTCTAATGTTTAGGGCATGCCTAGTTACCAGTGACTGAAAACCAAACCCAGAAAGGTGACAGGCAGCATTGCTGCCTCATGCACCGAAGATCCCAGCTTCAGGCACAGCTGGATCCAGAGACTCAGACAATATTTGAGATCTTTCTTTTGTTTTGATTTCCTGACTGGGCTTCTCATTTCTTGGTATTGCTTTCAGGTTGCCATAGTGACAAAAAGCTGGGTTCCCATTGCCATGATAGTACACTAGACTGATGTAAGTCCAGGAAGAAGAATTTATTTGGGCTTGTGGTTTAAGGGAATAGAGTCAGTCATGGTGGGGAAAGCAAGGCAGGACTGAACTCCATGGAAATAGCTTTGGGAGTGGGTTCTTGGTCAAAGTGTAACAGATTCAGAAGTAGAACTTGGACAGGAAGTAGAAGCTACATATAACTGTCAAGGCTTACCTTCCTCCGGTGACATTCCACCTCTTATTCTTCCCCACCAGTGCTACCTACCAGGGACCAAGCATTCAGACCCACGAGCCTGAAGGGAACATTTCACATCCAAACCATGACGGGGTGTCTGCTTAAAGGAATGCTTGGTGTGTTAATGAAAACATGCAGACGGGACAGGTGATTCAGAAAGAAAAACTGTCCCTATGTTGGCCCTGTCACCACTTTATAGATAAAGGCTTGATGGCCTTTGTAAAAGAAGAATCAGAGGCTTGCAAACTAGCATTGTTTCTTCAAGGTGACACAGAAAGTGGACATGGGTCAACAGGGTGGAGTCCTCTGCAACAAATTTGAGTGCATCTTCCCCCATTCCCAGTGTGTCACCTCGTCTCCTGTTTGTCCCATCTTCTTTCCTGTCCTTGGAACTGGCCAGTCACTCAAGATATCATAGAGTGGCAGGGTCACCCTCAAGACAGCAGTAGAAGCCATGGGGCCATCAGCCCCATCTGTGTGTCATTTGCCCTCATGGTAGTGCCCAAGGTATGGGGGGGGGGTTGGATTACTGTTTTGTCCATCATCTTTAATGCTAATTACCTTTCCCTCACATCAACATAAAACTCATCTGAAATGTTCTCATTAAAGCGGGTGTGATTTCTGACTGCCCCTTCATCAGATCAGCCTCTGAAAGCCTTTTGTGATTGGAGTGTTCTTGGAGCACAGTGGCAGTTCCCAGTGATTTAGAATATCAAGTTTGTATGATTTTTAATCATTAAAGAAGATGTAAAAACATATTTTATACACAATCTTTTATCTTACACTTATTTTTATATTTCTCCATAACAATTTATTGGGGAACATATATCACCATTACACTGGACATTTATGGCTACATTAAAATTCAATGTCATCATAAATTTGGGCCGGTTAAAGTAGTGACATTTGTAACGGCTTTCACAAGGACATATTTTATATTTAAAGTGAAACTTTGAGAAGAAACTTTTGTTAAAGGGGAAAAATGTATGTGGGTGGGAGTAGGGGTAGAAGCCTTTCCCAGCTATCCCAATGTCTAGTGCCTACCACATCAGGAACCAGACTCTGCTAAACTCCAGGGGTGATTTCTTAGGGATCAGCAGATATCATATGGTAATGCACTCTTGACTGAAAGTATACCAACCTGGCCAGTTTACAGCAGCCTGCAATGGGGAGAATTTTAAAGGTAACTCTGATTTTAAAAATGCCAAGTATAATAAGAGGTTTTTAGATCGTGAGACAAAGGGTTTTCTGGCAGCAACAGTTATTAGGGGCTTACGGTTTTCTCATTATGCCCAAGACTGAGACCATCTTCTAGGCAATGTGGCCTTTCTTTCCTCCTCTTCTTCCTCCTCCTCCTCCTTCTCCTCTTCTTCCTCCTTCTCTCCTTCCTCCTCCTCCTCTCCTTCCTCGTCCTCTCCTTCCTCCTCTTCCTCTTTTTCCTCTTCCTCTTCCTCCTCTTCCTCCTCTTTCTCTTCCTATCCTTCCTCCTCCTTCTCCTTTTCTTCCTCTTCCTCCTCCTCCTCCTCCTCCTCCTCTTCTTCTTCCTCCTCCTCTTCCTCCTCTTCCTCTTCCTCCTCCTCTTCCTCCTCTTCCTTCTCTTCCTCCTCCTCTTCCTTCATCTTCAGGAAACAGGCAGAAACCTATCTCCATAGGACAATGAAGATATCACAGAGAATATTTCTGCTTCAAGTCAAGTAGATTTGCACAAATTGATACTCATCTCAGATAGTTGGGCAGTGGGGACCAGTAAGGGGAGGTTAATCTAGGGGCTCAGAGAGGGTAAAACACCTACTCATATTCACACGAAAGTAGGAAGAGCCTTGACTTCATTTCAGGAGAGGGTCCTTTGATGTTGGGTGTCTAGGAGGAGCTGTACAGTGTGCATCTATTTAACAACCCCTTTTTTGTTGGAAGTAACAACCTGACCCCAAACTGATAGTGTGTAGCCCAGACTCCTGCATATGAAAATCTTTTGAAGTTTCTCTTTTCTTCTTCCAGTTCTCCATAAGTGTATCTGCTCAGTGAGCTTGCCTTGCTGTTTGGCTGTCTAGCTCTACCTTGACTCATGGCTTCCTCTTTTCTACCTCTGAAAAGGATGGGAGCATGAGTGGATGATAGGCATTAAGGTTTCTTGAAATGCAGCATGCTCTCTTTGACTCTCTGAGCTGTTTGTGGTAAGAGAGGAGGTCATGGCAGAGACAGTAAGGGTCCTTGAAGTTTCCAAGTACCACACCTGGGGCTGGAACTCCCATCACCAAGCTATTCCGTTGTTTCCGATGGTTCAATTTGGAGACATACATCCAAAGGGAGGAAAGTGTGTGCAGAACATTGCTCAAACAAGATTGATAAAATAAGTGTTTATGTGTTTGTGTGTGTGTGAGTATGGTGTGGTGTGGGAGAGGGGGGCAGGTATTTTATCACAGTGACAGTAAAGGTAGTACAGTAGACTTTTGAAATCAGAACACCTGGCAGACTGTTATTTATTTGTTGAGATGGGTGTTGCTACACAGTCTAGACTGGTTCATAACTCACTCGGTAGCCCTGGTTGACTTTTTCTGGATTCCCTTACCACCTACAGAACACATCCTCTGGTCTCTCCACAGTGATCTGCTAGATTTTACTTTTTAAAAAGACAGTCTCATAAACCTCAGGCTGGCTTCAGACCTTCTATATACTCAAAGATGACCTCTAATTTATAGTCTTACTGCCTCTGTCTCCTTAGGACTGAGATTATTAGATTGCGCAGCTGTTTTGGAATATCTAATGCCTGTTTTTGCTACATGTATGTGTGTGTGTGTGTGTGTGTGTGTGTTGTGTGAAGTCAGGTTGCTAGGCTTGAACACATGCACCCTTTCTCACTGAGCCCTCTCATAGGACCTCCTCTGCTCCACACAGGCAAACCCCTTTAAGTATATCATATGCAGATAACAGTGGCACCTTAACTGGAAGATGCAGTGTGTTAACACATGTAACCTGCTCAAGGTTTGCGCCTTATCCCTAGTCAGCATTATGTATGAGTCTGCTCTTACTATGAAGTATGCATGATGGGTGGGTCATTCTTTGATTAATGGCTCTGACAGACAAATGAGGACTTGATTAGGCTTGCTAATTCTAAAGTTCTGGAGTGTCAGACTGGACCAGTGCAAGGCGATCTGACTGGTCTCTCACTGTTGGACAAATCCTACCTATCCTCACTTAGATGCTGAAGCCATCTATTCTAGTTTCATTTCTTTTGCTGTGATAGAATAGCCTGACCCAAAGAAACTTAGGGATCCCAGGCTGCAGGCCTTCATGTGGGAAAGTGAAGGTAGCAGGGACCTGAAACTACTTAGTCCTATCACATCCACAGGCAAGGACAGAGAAGAATGAACACACACTTGCTAGTGCTCAGCTGAATTTCTCTTCTTCTCTATAGCTCAGAACCCCTCTTCATAGGGAATGGTGCCACTCAGAGTGAGCTATGTCTTTCCATATCAGCAAACTAAGACAGTTTACCATAGACATGCCCATGGATCAAACCAATGTATGGGATTCTTTTCCAAGATGATTCTTGGCTGTATCAAGTTAGCAATTAAAGCTTACCACCATACCATCAACTAAGACACCACCTACTTTCTGGTACTAAGAGCCAACACTCATTTAACATTAGGGACAAGAAATAGTTTAAGCATGTTGCACATATTAACTTGTCTGATATGATATCATCTAGACTTAAATTAGTGGCTTCCCCTGATAGCCTGTGACTTGAAAGCATTTGTTGACCAGAAAAGAGCATTTTCCACTGAGCATCTATGTTATCAACTTCCATTCATTTTTATTTTAGAGTTTAAGAGCATAACAAAGAGGAGAGAGTAGAAGGACGTGTAACCAAGGGATAGGTAGGAGTCAGGGTGGTGACATAGACCTGTAATTTCTCCAACATTTGGGAGGTGGAGCTAGGAAAAGTAGGACTTCAAGGTCTGAGCTACATAGTGAGTTTAAGGGCAGCCTGGACTCATGAGTTCAAAGAATCACAACAAGTAAAGAACAACCAAAAACCTTAGTAGGAAGGCGCTAGTGTTTGGAAAGCCTCAGAAACTGCCCCAATAGCTAGGAACTCATACTGAATGCAATCAAAAATCATGAGAAGTTTTAAGTAGGCACTTGCTTTATCAATGTGGTATGTATAGGAGAGAAATACAAACACAAGTGGTAGTTTCAGGATGGGAAGTCTAGAAGATTATATGATCCTTTGTCCTGTCGTCTTTGTGAACCTACTTCTTACACACCCCAGGTAAGCACATGAAAGCCAGTTATCACCTACAGAGGATGGACCATGTTTAATGCCATGTGACATAGCATGTGTGCTAATCAATTAGCAAGAAAACCAGAAAGGCTATAGAGACAGCAGTGAGCAAACACTAACCCTTGCTACCTGCTCACTCAGAAATGGCCTCACCAGAGAACATCTTTGCTGTGAAGTTTATCTCAGCTCCCACATCTCCTGGCTGCTTTTTTTAAAAAAAAAAAAAAAAATCCTCCTTCAAGATAGAGGCCTTGTCTCTTGTCCTGGGCTTAATAATAAAGACAAATTTGAGAAGTAATTGATAAAGACTCATTCCTTGTAGAGCAATAAAATTTATCGTGGCTTAACTAATCTGGCCCCATTTGTGCCTGCTGCCTGCTTTCCCAACCATCGGATGACTAATTGATAACTAATTTTCTCAATTTGTTCTCCATTACTTACCGCCACTGAGAAGCGTCTACCTTAGTCTATGAATCACGGAAACCCCATGAAGTCTGGAGATGAGTCCTGCCGGGATTCAGCACTGCACATGGGCCAGCCTTACAGGAAGCCACACTGGTCTCTTTTCACCCGTGTGGGTAAGACTTGAGGTGTTTAGTCCCTGCCAGGCACAGGGGTTGCGAGAGACAATGATCATTCCACCTGTATATACCATGTTATCTTAACATGCTAACAACAGAGGCTCAGAGAGGCCAGTGGCCTTTCTGGGGGGTCATAGAGCAGCAGAACTTGCAACACTTGCCTGTCTGTCTTCCAGGTCTACAGTGTGGCCACTATGTTAGTCATACCCATACGTGCCAAGCTCTTTCCCCTAAGCTGGGAAATGTCAACACCAAGGAAACCTTGCCAGCTATGGAGTGAAGGTGGTCTACCTCCAGAAGACCTGGGCTCATAACTCTGGGTCTTTCTGTCATCTGGTATAGAGTCACAACTGGTCCTACTCTGCCACACTCTGGCTGCTCAGCCCTCATATCTGCCCGCAGCACTGACCACCTGCGAATTTATCTCATGAACTTCCAGATATCCAGCTTTATGTGTCTGGTGGTGCCTAAGTTCAGCATTCCTGGGTTCAGATGCTGCCTGCCTATATGTGCCTGCTGTGTAGTGGGTGTGGGGGTAGTGGGAGGCTGAGCCAGGGAAAGCTTCACTCATTACAGATTCCTGAACCCTGCTGTTCACTGGCTTCTTAACAAGTGATGCTATTAGTCTTACATGTTCTCAATTCTTCATTTTCTTTGTGTGTGGGGGAGTTGAAGGCTATATTGTGGTATTTATCCTTGGAATAATGTTGCCATAGTTACCTCCTGACTCTATTATCACAGCAGTCCAGTAATTGAAACAGCAAGGCCCAGAGATGCTCTTGTGAATGTGTGCTGGGCCCCCAGGTTGGGCATGGAAAGTTTCTCTTAGATTGGGAAAGAAAGAAGACAAGTTAGCCTCAGCAATTAACCCTGGGGCTGGCACAGTGGTCCCGTCTGCTGCTGGCGGTGTTGCCTGGTGAGGTCCAGAGTGAGCCATTTCTGTGGAGTTGTTTTTTTTTTTTTTGTTTCACGTTGTTGTACGGTGACACTCGTAGAATGCAAGAATGTAATATCTCCATGGAAACTGAAAATGTTCAAAATTAAGATCCAGAATAGGAAAGCTTCTGAGCACGGCATTGCTGATCACTAATACAGAAAGGAGGGGAGGCGACTCCAAGGTGTTGGATGTCACGAGCAACAGGAAATGGAGAGTAGGACATCTTGTCTCACTCAGAGCCCTGGCTTAGGGGCATGGCAGAGGAAGGGTGGGAGCACACCACTGCCTAGTGCATCTTCTCCCACATAGAACACGAGGTTCTAAACCCTCCTGTTGGGAAAAGTGCTGCTAACTCTTCAGGGAACTTTAACCTTGACTTCGCTTGGATGTTCTGCACATCCTACAGGGAAGAGCTGACGGGAGAGCAGTGGGCTGCAATGGCAGAGGTCACCAGCCACAGTTCACTCAGCCCTGCCCCCCAGCACTCAGCAAATTCCTTCTGCCTGCTTGGCGGGCCCCTGCTTCTACCTCCACAAAATGGGGGTAGGAGCAACGTGGGCTGTCTTGAAGGGGTTCTTTCCTCACGTTCTCTCTGATACTTTGACAGCATCTTCATGGTTACCCTCATCTGACATCTTTATGTAAGACTTAAGGTTTAGTTTAGAATATTCAAATTTGCCTGCAGCTTCTAGGATAGTTCATGAGATCCTGAGGGTGTCCCTAAATACAAATGCTATTTGCCCACACTGTGATTCTTTCCTTCTGATACACTGGATCTCTGATGCTTCTGCCAGTGAGAGTGTGCCTTCCTGTATCTTACTATTCTGGGACACTCAAGTCCATCCACATAACCTCCTTCCACCAAGATTATGGGCATCAGGATATAAACAGAATCTTGGGTTTTGATATCAACCCCAAGCTCAGGGTTTCGTTAACAATTCCTGGATCTCATTCCTTTCTCTTTTTAAAAAACTTACACACTTGGGATGGAACTCAGGCCTCCTGCAAGCTAGGCCAACGCTGTGCCACTAAGCAATGGCTTTAACATTACTCAGTCTGTTTTCAGTAATTAAGTAGGACATTCTCTTGGCCACCACTGTCAAGCACTGATTGTGTCTCTCACTGATTCATTTGTTCACTCACTCACTCACTCACTCACTCACTCACTCACTCACTCACTCATTCATTCATTCATTCATTGTGTATGTGTGTTGGTGTAAGTATTTTTGTGTGTGTATGTGTGTGTGTGTGTATGTGTCTATGATGTGGGTTTATGTTTATGCTGCTGACATCGGGTATCTGCTCAGTCATTCTCCACCTGACATTTTGAGACAGGATGATCCACTGAACCTGGGGATCTTCATTGGCTAGGCTATCCAGTAGTTTCAGGGTTCTGCCTGTTTTCCTGTCCTCAGACCAGAATTACAGATGTGTTTTAGTGATCCAAATCCAAATCCTCATGCCTGTATGGCAAGCGTGTTGTTCAAGGAGCCACCTCTACGACGTTCCGGGTCTCTCTTTAGGCAGAAATGAAGCTCTCCTGCCAACTTCCATCACATCTGCTTTTAGAGTGTTGAGGTGATTTCTGCATTCTGATCCTCTCACAAATATGATGATTGCTCCTCTTACTGGCAGGTGTCTTCTGGTCTGTACCTTGTCCCTTATAGCAAGACAAGCAATATGCATTCTCTATGTTTACTTATATAACATGAATGAGGGCTTATGGATGGGTGACCCCAAAGCAACTGATTTAGAAAGTCATCATCCATGATGGATGATGACTTTCTATAGCCAGATAGCTGGCATCCCATCCAATGAAACTTCCCTAGCCTATGAACTCTAGCATCTTCCAAGATCTGTATTCACTTAGGCCTGGACTCACATGAGGGTCTATTGATTCCACATTCTCCTCTGGATGACTCTCGACAGCTCACAGACCTGCTCCTGATTGACAGGCAAGCACAGCCGATCTGATCAAGACTGGTTTTGTGCAGAAACCATGCTCTACAACACTAAAGTGTGTGAAGTTTTATTAGAAGATGTCCCATATCTTTTAAATCCCAGGACCCCGGCAAACTAAAAGAGTTGGGAACTTCAAGCAGTAGGGGTAGCTTGGTAAACAAGATGAAACATCTTCCTTTGAGGATCTAACAGTGGAATAAATCAGAAAACAAAAGAAAACGCTGCATTCTGCTCCTGTATACGGACGCTTAGAATTGCAAGCAAGGACTCAAACATAAGTCCTCATATGTTAGAAACAGCATCACTCACTATGGCGAGACGGTGAAATCAATCCAATTTTCCATCTGCAGGGGCATGGATAAACAAATTGATGGTATATCTACACAATAATATAATATTCAACCAGAAAAAGGAACAAAGCAGATGTATTCTGTCACATAGGTGGACCTTGAAGTCATGAGAGCCAGGTGGTGACATACATTTATAATCTAAGCAGCTGGGAGATGGAGACAGGGAGAGCAGTGCAGGAGTTCAGGACCATTCTCAGCTACACACTGAATTCAGAGTTAGCCTGGGCTACATGAGACTATCCCAAAACAAAAGCAACAACAAAAATACTGAACAGCACAGGAGAATTAGGTCCAAAGCATCTTAGGTCTTCTCTTTCCCAGATCCCAGGAGCTGCTGAAGGATGAGAGCTTTACCGAAGTGTCCTTGGGTAGGTGCGGTGCTCCACGATGTGACACTATCATCCTTAAAGCTGAGGTGATAACAGATCCATGTGGTCGTAAATGAATTCCCCTACAAAGCCAGGAGCACACACTGTCTGGCAAATGACAAGCAAGCAATAATTATTAATTTTCTCTATTCTTTCCTCTCTATCCCAGACTTAATTAAGATGTATCGTTGAACCTATGAATAAGCAATTCACACACAATAAAGAAAATTAAATGGCCAGCACACACAGAAAAAATATTCATGCTGGGTAGCAAGGAGGGTTTGGGGAGTGAAAGGAGATGTTATTTCCTCCTAGGGAAAGATCACAGGAAAGAAAAGACAGAAAGAGAATTAGGTGTTTGCAGAAGGTAGAGGCATTGGCTGGCTCCAAGGAGCCAGGAAAACTACAACTTAGAACATTATTTTTTGGGGAAATCTGGCTATAAGACTAATTTGTGTCAAAAGCGTTAAACACAAGCGGATGCTTTGACCTGGTGGCTGTATTGGCAGGGACTCTCTGGGGGGATAATTAATGCTGTACTCAAAGACTCAGAAACACCCTGTAAATAGTTGATCAGTGAGGGAGCCAGTGACACTGGATAATCCCACCATTCCCATATAGATACTTCTGGTTCTTCCAGTGAGAAGTTATGGTCCATGGTATGTCACATGGCTATGGCTTGCTTAAAAACTGAACCCGTACTCCAATGAGATGGATCAGAGGAGAGAGACACTTCTTCACCCCACCCTATCCTGGTGATTTCGATTAGATCCCCAGGGTCCACATTGTGGAAGGAGAGAAACAAGTCCTAAGATCTGGTTCAGGAAGTTACACAGCAATGCACAGTTATTGCCAATGGTGACACTGAAGACAAGCCTCTTATTTTATTTCCTTTGCTCCATTTTTTGGAGCATGTGCTGCTTTTACATTAAAAATATTTGTGTTCAAACAGAGGGATTCATTAGGGTGGGGACACCAGATGAGAAAGCAGGGTACCAATGTGCCAGTCAGGAGCTCCTCGGGTGTCTGGCTAGGTTAAAAGTGTAACAGAATCCAGTGGCCTCTTTTCCCTTCTCTCTGGTGTTCTCAGCTTTTTTATTTTTTTATTTTTGACTGCAGTTCAACATTCGCAGACCTCAGGAGGCTTGGCTTGGCTGCTTCCTGCTTAGAAAGTGGCATGTCTGGGAAACACAGGCTGGCTCTCCTTTGTCTTTGCCCTATGGTTGTCCTCGTTGGCTGTGCTCAGGGCCACTGGCTCCAGCCTCACTGGCGGGGGCCCACCTGTCTCCAGGGGTTGTGCAGACCGCCTAGTCCACATCCTGGAAAGGGAGAGAGCCAGCTGCTGGCTATGAGGAAAGCCCTCGGCCCAGGAGACCCGGGGAGAGTCAAAGGGATTGCATTTATTTTTTAATTTTTTTTGCACACCCTAGTTTTTCACTGAGTAAAATTGCTGCGATGGAACATAATTGCTTTTCATTTTATTTTTAAAAATTGCTACCAAGGCAGTCTGCTGGACTCCTGAAGTCAGCACAAAGCAGAGAACACTCACTCTAAGGGTGGATTTTTTTTAAATTTGGATTTTGAAAGTGATTTACCCTCAGCTATTTGGTTGCCTCCGATTCATCAGCTCAGGGTCACTGCAAAGCCAACGTGTGTGAGCCCTGGAGTCAAAGGAAAACTGGGTTTCCTTCCTTCAGGCCTTGCCAGGGCTGTCTCTCAGGATCACAGCATTCCAGCATTCTGACCTGGCTGGGGACCTCAGTACCTCCTTCTGCACTTTCCTGGCTCTATTGTTTTGTTTTTTTTTCAGATACTTCTTTACTGGCTTTAGCCTGTTGTCATGGATGGCACCCTCCCCTGTCCCAGCAGAATCTCCAGCCTCCACTTCTGAGTGTGAAATCACAGGTGTATATCACCATGCTGAAATGATCCTGTTCTGGGCATCAAACCCCAGGGGCTTGTTGCATGCTAGCCAAGGCATCTAGCAACTGAGCTGCCTCTCCTGCCTAGCAGAGCATTCCTTTCTTTCTTCTCTGGTTTTTCTGTCTTTCTTGACAGTGGAGAGTGTACCCAGACTGTGGCTGCGTCCTCATGGTGTTCTTAGAGGGACTAAATTTGTGGCTAATGATAGATTCATAGGTAAGTTAAAACATCAGGGAGTCTTTTCTAACTTGGAAGAGACTGTTGGTAGCCTGATGGCATGCATGTGTGTCACTGATGCCATGTGCTTCACACCCAGTGTCACCTGGGCCCCACATTACTTATGACTGACTGTCCTAAGTTCTCACAACTTCTAAAATTCCAGATGTGCCCATATGCGACTATGCCAGAGCTTAGATTCTTCCTTTTTCCCCCTTTGTTTTAAAATGTATTATTCTTTGAGAATTTCACACATGTACATAATGTATTTTGATCATATTCAACCTCTTCTAGTTCCTCCCAGAATCCTACCACAACCACCACACCCAATGCTGCCTCTGTATACATTGCAGAGCTAGGCACACAAATGTAGTCAACTTGCCAGAGTCCGCGCTCCTGGAGAGAAGTGACTCTCTACGCCATCAGTTATCAATAGTTCCTCAGCCAGCACTTGCGCTTTGTGAGGCTCCCATCCACGCTTAAATGCTGGATGGCTTGATCTTGTGCATGTCTTATGCACACCCTCTTTGCCTAAGGTTCAAGAACCTTCACTCACAGAATAGTGGGAAGATTATAAGACTGAGAGGTCACTGCTGAGAAACAGTGCTTCTGTATGTGACAGGGCCAGTGAAGTCACAGACTCATGAAAAGAAATGTGAATTCTTGGGACCCCTCTACTGTATTCATGCAGGAGCCTCTCCATGTCCATCCATGGGATTCTCAGTAGTTGGAATGGAGGTTTATGGGCACCACAAATTCCATACTGGAGTTATGGGCCATCTCTCCATATGGAGAGATGCCGGTATTACACATTGCTTCATCATCATCTCCAGCTGTGAAGGCTGGTCTGAGTGCCAAATGATCAGCCATTCTACCCTTCAAGCCCGCCCATTCATCAGTCAAACAGAGGGAAATGGTATTTCTTATAGGCCTCAAGAGACTATTCAGAGAGATACCATGTGCAGGGTACATCCTTTTAGGGTGGATATGTAATAATAAAAAAAATGCTTAAGCTGGGGAGTTGAGGGACCTAAGTTCAACACTGAGAACCTAGTTAAAAACAAACAGACAGACAGACAGACAGAAATGTGGTGGTTAATGTCTGTCACTTCAGCTCGAGAGGCTTAGGCAGAAGAATCCCTAGGCTGTGCTCACCAGCCTATCCTGCCAATTCCAAGTTAGTGAAAGACTGTATCTCACAAAAACAAGGTGGACTGTCAAAGCCATAAGTGGATGGATTCAGAGAACTAAACCCAGGTGAGCTAGACTCATGGTAGTCTTTTCCTTGAGCTGCCAGCCAGGTCCAAGTCTGTAGGCATCAGCATCTGGTCATGGACCCTTATCCCATCCTACCACTAACCAAGGGAAATGAGAAAAGCCAAGCCTCGTCTCCCTCCTTCTGTTAGAAGCTCTTTCCTCTGTTCTTGCCTTGGAGACTCTCTTCTCTCTGCCTCTCCTTCAAGCCCAGCTCATTGCCCTTAATCTCCCATTAGGAACCTGAGGTCTGGAGACTCATTCAGGCTCTAAGCATCTGGTTAGTTAGACAGTAGGGCTTCTTAGCAGTCAGTTAGTTGAACCATTACTCCCATGATCTCCTTTTCATTTTAGCCTATTTCCCACTTCTGGTTGTTGCTTTGTGTGGGTGTCCTCCTGTGTATACAGGTCTGCATGCCGGTAGGGTGCATGCTTGTGTACATGCCTGTGGGGTGCAGAGGGTGCTATCCCTCAGGTGCTGTACACTTGATTATTTTAAGTCAGGGTCTCTCACCATGGAAGTCAGTCTAAGCTGGCCAGTGAGCTCTGGGGATCTGCCTGTCTTTGTCTCCCTAGCACAGGGATTACAAGGGCATGCATCGTGCTTGGTTTAGCAGGGCTCAAACTCAGATGCTCAGGCGTGTTACTGGCAGAGCTATCTGTCCAGCCTTTTATTGTTTGAGTTTCAGAGACCTTGAGTGTCATCGGTCTTCCAAGGCTGACACCATTTCAGATGGGGACTGTCTGCACACCTGATGATCCTTTATAACACCTGGTTTGCAACTTGGAGGGATGGTAAGGGTGGGTAGAAAGATCCTAGACAATAAAAATCTACAAGGCAGTACCTCCTTTTACCCTCTGGGAGTCCACACTCTTTTCCTGTTAGGAGAGGTGAGCAGATGGAAGCGTATTGGAAGAATGGGAGTGAGGAATTCTGCCCAGAGGTCACTGTATCTAAGAGAAATGCTAAGAAAAATACTGTCACTGGGTTCCTCAGCACAACATGACATGGGAGAGGCATGCAAGGACCTGAACACCCTGGGTGGAAGCAGAAGAGCACTGTTATACCTGGGGGTGAGTCTGTTTAAGAACCCATGTTCAGCATCCTAGGACTGTCCTAAGCCTTCCAAGGATACCACGAGGCTTGCTAGGGCATGCTCCACATCTTCCCCATGGTATTTATAGGGTGGCTTCCCTCTTGACTCCTAAAAGCAGCATAAATGAAGCTTTTGATTTGAAAGGGGAAGACTGTTTACTGTAATTAGATAGTTAAAGACCCTCATTAGTTGTCTTTGCTGGGCCCAATACTCAGCAGTATCAAAATGAGGGCCTTTCAGTTCAGCTCGCCTCCTTCCCTGCTCACACCATTCCTCTCTGAGGATCCCCATTCATAATTCTCTTTGGTCATCCAGCCTCATGACCATACAGTTGACCTTTGACCCAAGGAAGCCTCATTACTTTCTTTCTGCCTGTGAAAGAAAGTATTTTCCCGGTGAGGAAAGGTTAAGGAACAGGTGGACCACCCAGCAGTGTGGAGGCACAGTTCATCTGGCTCTGCAATTATCCCAGAATAACCCATTTCCATTTGCAAGAGTAGACTACATTTAAATAAGTATTCTCTTCAAATAAGCTTTCATTAAGTTGGATTCCTCTGTCGCGTGCATGCTTGATGAGCAGGCATGCATATAGGACTTACCCCCGAGGTTAGGATTTGGAGGGGAAGAGAAGTGAAGTTTAGGAGACAGAGGAGCTCATTTCAGCACTGACACCCCAGGTTTAACATAAGCCAGCCTGGAATGCTCAGTGAGTGGGGGTCCCTAAGGTGCCTGGGCTTCTGGAGAAATGGTTAAGGAGAGTTCTTGGGGTCTTCAGTGACATTTTGCTGTTTTGCTTTTAGAAGCATCATCCTCGCCTTTTGGTTGAGGAGCTTCATACTCTTCACACTCCCTGCAGAGGTTTGATAGTGGGTTCCCGAGGGATGGCCAGTCGTGCCAGATGCAACACATTGATAGTGGGTGCCCGAGGGATGGTCAGTCGTGCCAGATGCAATACATTGTCTTAGTGTTTTCAGTCCGAACAGAATAGAGGCGGAGTTCTTGCTTAAAAGCTAACACATGGCAGCCCTGGGTTTGGTGGCCATTCTGCCTGCTCCCTCAGCCTGCATCTCTACATTCCTCTAGGATGGAGCTGACTGTCTGTTGTCAGGGAGGAAGATGAAGCTGGGTGCAGAGCATGGGGTGCTGAGCAGGTCTCTGTTGCTTCCAGGAGCTTTATCAATACAAGAGTATGTGGCTAGTCTTATTGTAACTTGTTATGCTGGGTTTGGTTGATATCCTTGGGAGGTCTGCTCTTTTCTGAAGGGGAACAGGGATGAGGTGAATCTGGGGGAGATGGGAGGTTGTGTGGGGGATGGACTGGGGGGAATGGAGGGAGGGGAAACTGAGGTCAAGATGTAATATTTATTATTTTTAAGAATAATTTAAAAAATGGCTTCTATGGTGTGAGAGTCAGAGGAAGGGGTATGACGGTACATGTGAAGCACACGTGTGCTGGTAAGTCTGTGTTGTCATGTGACCCAGGACTGTGTGCAATGAGAGAACACAAATAAAAACTAAACAAAATGCTCTGTGGAATTGATTTTAGGCATTGGGTGCCAGATCATACCATCTGCTTTTTGCTTTTTGGATTCTGTAGCCTGGGTTAACTCTGAACTTACTATGTAGCACAGGTTAGCCTTGAATTAATATCTTCAGCTTCAGCTTCCCAAGCACTGGGGTAGCAGGAGTGTAGTGCATCTAGCTCAAACGAACCACTTCTGTTTTTCTTCTATTCTTCTTGTTGTTGTTGTGTGTATCAATGTTTGCCTGCATGTATAACTGTGCACCACATATTTGCAGTACCCACAGAGGCCAGAAGAGGGCATTAGATCCCCCAGGGACTACAGTTACAGGTGAATTAGCATGTGGTACTGGGGATTGAACCCTTGTCCCCTAAAAGAGGAGCCAGGGCTCTTAATCACTGAGCCATTGCTCAACTCCTGTTTTCTCCTCTCTGTATGTCTCTGTCTCTGTCTTTCTGTCTCTCAGTTAATCTTCCCCACTTTTCCTCTTTCTTATTAAACTTGAAATAGTCTCATGTAGCCTAGGGTAATCTTAAATTCACTACGTAGCCAAGGATGATCTTGAACTTCTGTTCCTCCTGCTTCCTCCTGAGTGTTGCGATTACTGCTATGAAGCATCATGGCCTGTTTCTGTGGGGCTGCATATCAAACCCAGTGCTCCAGGAATGTAGCAATTGCCCTACCAGCTAAGTGACATGCTTAGATCTATTTCACCTTTTTAAGAGATAAAAATTATCATAGGCAGGAGGAGGTGGGGTAGGAATGGCATGCCTAAGGCATGATTAAGAATCTCAAAGGTTGTAATGGCAGAAAACCATGTTGATAAAACCTGAGAAAAAATCACCAAGAGGCCAGACGGGTGATATAACTAGATAGAGCCAATTAAACAGTAATATGAAGATGCTGTGGAAGGGAGGTGACATCTGATGGTGCTGCTATGGGCTGAGCTGTGACCTCTTAGAATTCTGATTTTGGAGTCCCAACTCTGAGCATACCAGAATAGGACCTTGTCTAGAGACCGGTCTTTATAGAGGTCAGCAAGTAAAAGTGTACTCGTTGTTGCGAGCCCCAATCCAATATGACAACAACTTTATGGAATGGAGATGTGTGGACACAGACTAAGCTGTATATGAACGCCTTGAGAAGATTATGTGGGTGGAAGGAACATGGACAAGACCCTCCCCTCTCAGATGTGGAAGCAGCCAGATGAGCTGCTGGCCTCTGTACTTGGAGATAGAACTGTTGTTGAGCCTCCAAGTCTGCCATGCTTCACTACAGCACCTGCAGTGAGCTGATACAAGCTGATTAGTGGAAGGAGCTCTCAGAGGAAGGACTTCAGAACATGTGTGATGCTAGTGGGTGCTCCACTCCAGCCAAGAGAGAGATCAGAGTGAGGCGAGGCACAAAGAAGCTGTCTCCTGGGTTGGATTCACTGTTGGAAAGTATAGAGATGCTGGGCAGGGTGGGAATACTTGAATCTCAGCTGTGGGAGGCTGAGGCTGTCCTACACAAAAGGCTCCGGCTAAGACTAGGCTTTGTGATCCTGTCACAAAGTAAAAAGGACAGGGAATGAAAGAAGAAAAGAGAAAGAAAAAGAAAACAGAAGAAAAAAGAAGAGAAAAAGGGAGGGGAGGAGAGGAAAGAGAGGGAGAAACTTTGAGACTCTGGCAGTTCCCAAGACATATACACGGGGTCTGCCTAAGTGGCTCATGTGATTAAAGGAATCACTGTTTGACATTAAAAGATGTGTGGAATTCACCTATTCTACTGTTTAAACACTTGATATGCTGCCAGGATGTACACCATCTAGAAAGCAGCACACATATCACAGAGTTCATTCTCTGCTTATGACAGACATCACTAATGGATTACAGAACATTTTCCCCCTTAGTTCAATCTTATCTTTTTATCTTTCTCAATTAGGAAAGCAGGCAGGATATTGAATATTCAATCATTCTAACATGACTTGTCTTCTGTCCTTGAACGAAGATATGCATAGGGTTATTTCTGAGAAACTAACTTGCCAGATAAAGGGCATGGACACTGCCAGGTTTCCATCCATATATGATGTGTAGGTATGTGTACTTCATTGTCATTAGGGACATGGCTGCTTTATGTGTAGACTCTGACTTATTACCATAACCTTGATGTGCACCCTTAGCTGTTTGGTGAAGAGGAAGAGGAGTAGATTTCAACATACAGATGAAGAAACTGAGGCACAGGAAACTGTGTGGGAAGACAAGAAGAGAAAACCTCCCTTAGCCAACAGACTCACAGCCCACCGTCAGTCTTCTTTTGGAAAACGTTCTTCAAGCATCCCTACACTCATGCAGAGACTCAGCTACATAGCCCATTCTGACATGCTAGTTGGTGTTTATTTTAAATGGCTTAGCTAAGCTCCCATCCCCTACAGCCTGTTGAACCTTCCCCACAGTGAAGTGGCTTAGCAACTTTGAGCCCTAGCTGGGTGATTGCTGCAATCACTCAGCAGTTTTGATTTATCATGTCTATGGCTATCACCATCCAATAATTTCACCAGTGCTTACTCTGTGTGAGGGCGCTAGGATGCTGGGGACATCTCCCTACTTATAGGTCAGAGGGTTTAATATGTATTTAATAGTGTGCATATGTTCATGTAAGTGGGGTGAATGTGTGCACATGTGACTGTGGAGTTTCAAGACAACCTGGGGCGTTCTTTGGGCAGCAACCTCTACTGTTTGTCTGAGACAGGATCTCTCACTGGCTTGAAACTTTGCCTAGCAGGTGAGATTAGCTGGCCAACGAGCTCCAGAGATTCAACTGTCTCCACCCCCATCTCACCATCACAGGGACTGTGGGCACAAACCACCATGCCCAGATTTTTATGTGGGTTCTGGAGACCCCACTCACGACATCATATTTTCAATGGCAACATGCTCCTGGCTGAGCTGTCTCCAGAGCCCGTAACAGTTATGTGAAGGATAATATTCCTGTTGGGTTTGTGTGTGTGTGTGTGTGTGTGCTCCCAAGAACATCTCACACAAAATTGGAAGTTTACCATATACTTATAAAGTCACAGCATACAGTGAACATTGTATGGTGGTGTAGATGAAACATAGTCTACACTGTCAAATCAATTCAATGTTTCCCTTTCTGGAATTCTTGCTGCATCCCCAGATCCACCTATTTCCTGAGTGTTGCAGCAGCTGTTAATCCCCTTCACCTTGTCTGCCTTTCTCAGGCTCTGGTCTTCTTTATCCTCTGTGATCCCAGTTCTCCAGGCCTAGTCTGGGTCACACCAGGTCTTTTTGGAGCTTCAGGAGGAAGATGATGCAGAAGAGCCCCAGATCCAAGGATCTGGTACAGGCCTGGCTGGGATATTCAGAATGGAAGAAGAGAAACATCATCTGGTCACTCTCGTGTTCCACTGGTTTCATCTGTACAAGCAAAACAGCCTAGTTTCACAGAGGTGGGACCTACTAATACGTGGCCCACCAGGCCTTCTCAAGGCCCATGAACAGGCCAAGGTGCACCTGTCTATTTCCATCCAGATCTAGCTACGGCATCTCACCTAGAGAAGAACATTCTGGAAAGCACAGGTTTACCTTCTTGTATCTTTGGAGTGATAAATATTTGACATACAGCTCGGTGCCAATGAAATTTGAGGGCTCTGAGACAATAGTGAGCTGGCAGTGTGTAGATGAAGGGCAAGCTGATCTCTGGGGCTCAGGGAATGGCTCAGTGGGTAAAGCACTTTACACATACACATGCAAACATGTGTCCCTCATGTGTATGTGAAAAAACCAGCATGGAGGTGTATGCTTGCAATCTCAGCGTTAGAGAGGCAGAGATGGGAGGATCCCAGAGGAGTTAAACTCCCAGGCCTGTGAGGAAATCTGTCTAGAGGAAGGTAAGGCAGCACCTGAGGAGTGACATCCCAGGCTGACCTCTGGTGTCTATATACACACGTGCACATGCATACCTGCATGCACATACATATCTGTACAAACATGGGCACATACAGATATTGGCACATACAGAGGAAAAAAATTCAATTTCTGTTATTATTGTGTGTGTGTGTGTGTGTGTGTGTGTGTGTGTGTGTGCCTGAACTTGGAGGTCAGAACTGGTTCTGACCTTCCATCAACTAGGTTCCAGGTACCAAACTCAGATTGTCAGGCTTGGTTGGCAGCAGTTGCCTTTACCTGGCCACACATCCTGTCAGCCTGAACAATAAACACATTTCTAATGGTGAAAAAGCAGGTCTTGGTGGGTTGGAATTTTGGGGCGCAGGGCTTATTCAGGCCTTCCTGTAGGCAGTTGCCTCCCCTGACCTCCTGATACCTGACACTTTGTCTAGATGACTGGTCCAGGCTCCTGGAGAGAGCCCTCCATCACCTGGCTCAGCCTGTGGTCCAAGGAGCTCCTCCAGAGCCCAGAACATCTCAATAAAAAATGGAAATGGCTTTCCCCCTTCATTTTAATTAACATTATGCCTACATTTCTAGGATAATGGATAATTAAGTGAGTTCCCCTGGCATTACAATGTTCTCAGAAATAATTTATGGTTTCGTCTTGCTCTGAGAAGGCTGTTTGGGTTGAAGCTGAAGTTTCACCATAAATATTAGCAAGGATCATTTGCCCATCTGTGATCTGTCTTCACATGGCTGAGGTCTTGTATCTCTGGAAAGTGTCTTCTGTAATTTTTTTCCCCAACAGACTATGCTTCCATACTTTGCTTTCTTTGTGAGCCCAGAATTGTTTATAGAATGATGTGCCCTTCAGCTGCCTGAGGTCCCTGCTTTAAGCCAGTTCATGTTCATCTGGCATTAGGCAAAACTTTAGCCTTCAGAACTGGGTTAGGTTCAAGTCTCATCTGAAGAGAAACTGTGCACACAAAAAAAGAATCCATACCTACTGTGTGTGTGAAGTAGTCCATCACGCGCTATAGCCACAGCCTCCATGCCCACAACAAAGCCGTGACCAGGAGTTGCCAACATCACACCCAGTAGGTACCTATCTTGAATATGACAGAGCTGGGTTCGAACTGAAGCAGACTGCCCCCACCTCTCATGAGCCTATTGAACGTCTTCTATGGGAGCTGTGTTGTCTGTCACCCTTCAGGCAGCCCATCCAAGGAGACTGGTGAAGAGTGTTCTGTGCCGTGTGGTAGTCACTTGCTGGGATGGGGTTTGAACTTAGCCTACAAGGTATAATTTCCAAATCCAAGTTTTGCTCCTCTTACAATCTCAGCCCAAGCTGTACTTTGGAGTAAGGCAGTTCTATGTAGCTCATAAAAATTATGACAGGTAAAAGTACTTACCATTTTAAGCCTGATTCTCTTAGTTTGATCTCTGGAAACCGACATGGTATGAAGAAGAAACCAACTCTGTGGTGTGCTCTCTGTCTCTCTCTGTCTCTGTCTCTCTCCTATTTCTCTCTGCTCCTCTCCTCCTCTTCTCCTTCTTCCTTCTCTCTCCTTTCCTTTCCCCACTCCCTCTCTCTTTATTGAGAATTGAACTCAAGGCCTCGGCCATTCTCTCTACCAATGAGTCACATCTCCAGGTTTTTCTTCTTTTTTCTTTTTTAATTTGTAGGAAGCTTCACTAAGTTGCCCATGATAGCCTTAAACTCACTTGTAGCCAAGATAGGACCTGCCTGCCACTCCTGTGGCTCAGCATTCTGAGTAGTTACCAGGCAAATTCTGACAGCATTATAGTGCATGCAGTTTAGTCTTAACCAGATAGTGTGGTACTCTAACTCTGTTCTATTGAACCAAAGAACCAAATGTCTGTGGGAGCCTCTATGTCTCTGCTGGGTCCTTTGGAAGGACTATTTCTCAGGAGTGTTTATAAGCCCAGAATTCTTGCCTCTCCTTTCCTGGACTCAGTGCATGTTATACTGGGAATGTTTCCAGATGGGATGTGCTTCTACAGAGGCCCAGCTATTGTTGAGTGATGGGGCACTTGGCACCAGATGCCAAATACTGTGGTTATGAAGAGACATTATGGGAGGTTGTGGCATCTACCTGCAGGCCTTGGCTTTCCACTTCCTCACCCCAAGGCCTGGGCTAGCCTGTGACCTTCATAATTTTTATTTTTCCAATTTTATGGACTGAGCTGCCTCTCTAGATTCTACCCAGATTGTATTCCTCCCGTGTAAAAGAAGGATGGTCAGGGGAGGTATTTCCTTCCTTCCTCCTTTCTTTCATTTAACATTTATCATGAGTCTGAAATTCATCATGTGTTCTACTAGGGACTGGAGATGAAGTCAAAACACTCACATCACGAATATATCTGACCTTGTTTATTAATTAAAAAGTAAATCCCTTGAAATGGAAAGCAGACCAAGTGTTAGTATTCAGATGCTGAGAGTGTCCTAAAGAGACACAGCCATTGTGATGCTCACAGGTGAAGCAGACTGAGTCCTTTCAGCTGAATCCCTCCTCTCTTCCCTCTCACACAGTCTCTGTCATGGTTGAAAGGGCCTATGACAATATTCTATACTCCTTACATCAGTGTAATAGTACCAGAAAGCCAAGGTCAGGGGAAAATACCACATGCACAGAATGCTCTCAATCCATTGCATCAGAAACTGGAGCTGAGTGCAGCAGCTGATGCTCAGGATCTATGCCTGGGAAACCACAGGAAGCAACATCTACTTTATAATAGTGTGCTGATGGCTGGAGATGTCTGTAATGCCAGCCCTTGGAATGTAGAGCTCTGAAGGAGGACCAGGAGTTCAAGGTCATCCTCAACTATATAGTGAGTTTGAGGTCAGGCTTGGTTACATGTAACATTGTGGAAAGGGTAGACGAAGGGAGGAAGAGAAAGAATTAAATAAAATGTCAAAATCTCACATTAATATACGAAGTAAGGGCTTGCACCTATGTGGAATTCCAATGTTCAACACCACTGCACTCCCATGAAAAGCTGAGGAAAGTTGGTTCAAGCTCACCTCACCCCTTCACCTTGACATAACCCTGCCTGCCCTGTCTCCTCTAGAAATCTGAAAGCCCACACTCTGCATTGCCTGTTCTTCAGAGCAGAATTTTGAATCCAGAGAGAACTTTGTAGCCTACACAGTGTGGGGGGACCACAGACAGACAACTCCTTCACAGGTCCCTCTGGGAGAGGCGGGAGATGAGAGGGAATGCGATAGAGTCCTGCGGGGTACTTCTGTCTCTGTTAAACCTGAGTTTGGCAACTTTAAAAACTCTTCTCCTTGATTCTAAAACTGGGTCCTCAGGGAACAGGCAGTCAGTCAAGCAGCAGCCCCCAAAGCTGGGCGAGGTTAAGGCAGGTGAGAACATACTCCATCTTGCCTAAAGTTAGAAAGAAAAAAGAAGAAATATTGGGGGTGGGTAATTTATTTAAGAAGAGGCAGGGGTACCATACTGTGTGTTTAGGAGTCAAGCCTTGTCTGAAACTTCTTCTAGGATAAGAACTTTCTAGAAGAGAGTTCTCTTCAGGGTAGTGTCTAGAGGTCTGGTAGTCAGTTCTCACTGTGTACTGTAGCTAGGAGAAATTATGCCTTAGACATATATGGGGGGGTTGTAGTCCCATGCAGTGACTGTGACACCATGTATATTTGTATATGTTCTCTAAGAAAGAAGTTAATATTTTCTGTAAAGATCCAGGGAGCCGATATTTTGTGTATTTTTGGGCTACCTGGCCATATGGCAATACTAGACTCTGTTGGGTGGTATGATCTATTAATGAGCAGGTGTCATCCTGTGCTAATAAAACTTTATTGACAGACGTGTATGACAGGCTGGGACTTGCCTATGGGTGGTACTTTAGTGGCCTCTGTTCTTGGGGACTGTGCTGCCATACTAGAATTCAGTGATTTGGGTAGCCAGGGGATAGGCTGGCCATTCAGAATGACATTGTCAATCAGGAAATGGAGGCTTCCTCTTAGAGAGGTTGTCTCTGTTTGTTTGTGCTGCATTAACAAAAAACTTGGTGCAGGGTCACTTACCACGCACAGTAGGGTATGTATCACAGTTCTGGAAGTGGGAAGTTGAAGACTGAGCCTCTGTCAGGTTCTTTGTCAGGTGACCATGATCCTGTCTATATCTCCACCAGAGAGGATCTGTATCCTCATATAGTGCAGGGGTCAAAAGGGAGGTAAATGGTCAAATTCTTCTGTCGAATCATTTTATGCAAGGTTCACCTAATATACCCAGGAGGTCCTACCCCTAACATTGTTGCTTTGGGAATTATGTCTCTAAAAGGGCAGTGGCAGGAGACACTTGGCCCACATCAGAAATAGAGGAAGAAAAGTGTCAAGAGCCTGTGTTAGTCATGGATTTCAGAGAGAATGACTCTCTGACTAGTATGATATACAAATATGCATATGTGACTAATATGATATACACATATGCATGATATTGGTGGGTATCAGAGTTTGGAGGGAATTTCCAGAGGGATCCCAGATTCTCGTGTTCCAGAACATAATGTAGATAGAGATGCATGAATAGTAATTAAGCCAAGTGAATTCATTAAAGAAGAGCACAGTTCCATGGGAGGAAGGGCGCTGGAACAGAGAGTTCAGCAGCTCACATGGCCTCACTGTACAGACTCAGGCTTTGAAGTCACACAATGTGGGCTTTCTGTCTCATATGTGCAGTGTGGGCTCTTCTGCCTCTCCTCTATCTGTTGTATATAGAAGTTCTATATAGAACGTCATGCATCTTGTGTCTTATTAGCACCTTAAATCTCCACCCGGGGGTGTGCAGAGAACCATAGATTACCTTCAGGAATTCTGGGGTGCCTCAGCACCTGTGTAAAGTGGCCAAACTAGTTCACTAGTCTTGGGTTGTTCCCAGGCTTCTTTACCAACAGCTGGTTTTTATTGAATGTTAATTTTATAGTCATTACATAGGGTGTCACTTTCCACTTCATTTTCCTGCCTCATACAGAGTTATGTTACAGTTTCTGTCAAAATAAAATACTGCAGTTTGGAGTGACGTTCTTTAAGATGGAGGATGTTTAAGGGGAGGGGCAACATTCCTACCCTGTGGGAAAGCTTGGTAATAAGGCTAGGAAAAATGAACTCAATAGCTCCTGGAAGACCCCCAAACCCACCCTATTCACTAGGCTCCTCACTCTCTATGCTTCTGTAAGCAAGCAGGACTTTGGAAGATAATTGCTGACAGACTTATAGCAGCTGAGTTCCTGGATGAGCCAGAGAGAAGCGCTCTGTGGAAGACTCTCAAAGCTGTTGGGCTGATCATAGGGTGTGCAGTGTGCTTCAGGCTTCTACTGAGCTGTCACCCATGCTGGAGTGAGTCTCTGTCTATGAGTCATTTTTATATGTTCCTGTAGGTAACTTCTCACCATATTCCTGTAAGCAACCCCAATAAAACTCATTGGACTTTGGACTTGGGTGGTATCCTTACCTTAGTCTGTCATTGGTCCCCCATCTGGGGTCACATAAATATTTCTTCATGTCTTTCTACAAATAGTGTCACACACCCACTCATACATATATGTGTATGTATGTGTGTGCATATGTATATAGATATATATTATATAAATATACATGTATATATGCATGCATATATAAATATCTGTTTATAAGTGTATGCATGTATGTGTATATTTATACAAAGGAATTTGTCTCACAGGATTATAGAAGTCCCAAGATTCCCTAGTATACTGTCTGACTCAGGACATCTAGCCACATGATTCAGCCCAAGTCCAAAGGCATGAAAACCAGGGTAGTAGATGCTTCTACTCCCAGTCTGAAGGGAAGAGAAGATGAAACCACATGCCCCAGTCCACGTCTGAAACATAGAAGCCTGCCTTGCCCCTTCTGCCTTTTGTTTTACCCAAGGACCTGGATCATGTGATATTCACCCACATGGTCTTTATTAAGCCTCTAACTCATCTGGGTACTCAGTGACACACATGAGACAGCACTGTCATAGTTAGGGTATAGCAAGGCCACACCTACCCCAACAAGGCCACACCTCCTAATAGTGCCACTCTTAATGGGCCAAGGATTCAAACAAGAGTTTATGGGGGCCAAACCTATTAAACGACCACATTCTACTCCCTGGCTCTCATAGGCTTGTAGCCATAACATAATGCAAAAGGCATTCGATACAACTTCAAAAGTTCTCATAGTCTATTACAGTCTTAACAATGTTTAAAAGTCCAAAGTTCAAAATCTCTTCGGAAATTCATGCAATCTCTTAACTATAATCCCTTATAAAATCAAAAGCAAAAGGCATATCAAATACTTCCAACATATCATGACACAGGATGTACATTAGTGTTCCAAATCATAAGGAAGGGAATACAGTGAGGAAATTCCGGACCAAAGCAAGACCGAAAGCCAGCTAGGCAACTCCAAATGCTACATCTCAACATCTGATATCTAATGTTCTTCAGATCTCCAACTCCTTTCAGCTTTGTTGACTACAACACACTTCTTTCTCTTGGCCTGGTTCCACTCACAGTTCACTAACAACTTTCCTTGGCAGGTATCCCATGGCTCTGACATCTCTTACATCTTGGAAGTATCCAAGGCCATTTAGGCTTCACCTTCACAGCTTCACTCAATGGCCTCTCTGGGCTTTCATGCAGGGACATGCCTGCCACATGCTTGACCTCAGCAACTTTCCCATAGTCCCCTTCTTCCATTCTTTACTCTAAAGCTAGAACATGTGGATAAAGCTGCCAAGTTCTGCTGCTTGCTGGGGCTGGGGGGCTGGACCATACTCCCCCACCTGACCCCATTCTAGCACATTTTCGCCAGCTTTATTTTTCAGTGATTTCCTTCACTGCCTAAGCTTGGCTGTCATGGAACTTGCTCTGTAGACCAGGCTGGCATTGAACTCAGAGATCTGTATGCCTCTTTCTCCTGAGTGCTGGGATTAAAGGCATGCGCCACCACCTAAACTTTTCTTTTCACAAGATGGAAGCTTGGCTGGGTGGGATCCTACCCCAAGATCACCACTCCCTTAATTCCATTTAATAGGTTTAATCTGTTTATCTTCTTGAGCACAGAATTTAGCTCCATTCTACTTCCTGGTACCTCTTTAATCATTGTCCCATACATTTTTTGTCAGTGGAAGGTATAGCCCAGATTAAAGGTAGGACTCAAGATCTGTATTAAAAGGCATGTGTGGAGCCAGATCAAAAGCATGTGTCATCTCACATCAAAACTTGTGTTTTCCAGCCTGAAGATTTGGACCAAAGGCATGTTGTCTTCTTGCCTCAAGATCCAAATCACAGGTGGGCCCATCATTTCTGCATTTTAGATATAATCATGTTGACAACCAAGAATAGCCACCACAATCCACCCCTTGTCAACTCGACACACAATCATTTCTCCTATTTCCAAATGAAAACAATAACCTGGCCATAATATTGCCTAACATGATATAACTGTCACTCATACAGCTGCAAACACATTTTAAATTTAAGAGTGAGCCAAAGGACAGAATTTTTTGCTTGGCTGTTTTGAGATCCCCTTTTCCAATGCAATTAATCTAAATCTCTTCACTTTAGACTCAGGCAGACTTGCAAAAAGCAACCACATTCTTCACCAAAACATCACAAGAGTGATATTTAGGCAGCCTACGAAAATTCTTCTTTTCTGAAACCTCTTAAGGCAAGCCCCCCACAGTTCAAATCACCCTCAGGACTACTATCTTCCATGCTTTTACTAGTAAGGCCTGCTGAGCCCCACTTAAAACATTGTACTGCTTTCCTAATCCAATGTCCCCAACTCCGCATTCCTCCAAACAGAAGCATCGTCAGGCCTAGCACAGCAATGCCCCAGTCCCTGGTAACAAAGATCTGTCTGAGTTAGGGTTTTATTGCTGTGAAGAGACACCATGACCAATGCAACTCTTCTAAGAGAAAACTCTTAATGGGGACTGGCTTACATTTTCAGAGGTTTAGTCCATTATCATCATAGTAAAAGCATGGCAGCATGCAGGCAGACTTGGTATTGGAGGAGCCAAGAGTTCTACATCTTCATCTGCAGACAGCAAGGAGGGGACTGGATTCCACACTGCATGGAGCTTAAGCATAGGAGAACTTAAAGCCACCCCTATAGTGATATACTTCCTCCAACAAGGAAACACCTACTTCAACAGGCCACACTTCCTAATAGTGCCACTTTCTATGAGCTAAGTATTTAAACACATGAGTCAGTGGGGGACAGGGGAGCCTATTCTAACCACCACATGCACCTAACCAAGTACCTCATGTAGACCCATGGAAACAATATTAACTATCACTACTCTGAACACACAGCACAATTTATAAGACATGAAACACCCAAACTAGTACTGACCTGGAAGCTTATTCTCTTCTGGCTAGTTCTTATAGTGGTAGATGTTGTGCACACCATAGAAGAATCTTACCAAACTGTGAAACCAGAGCCCTAAAATCAGCACCTACTTGACTATGTCTGCTCACTGGTGCAACATTGGCAC
Source organism: Mastomys coucha (assembly GCF_008632895.1). NCBI lineage: Eukaryota > Metazoa > Chordata > Mammalia > Rodentia > Muridae > Mastomys > Mastomys coucha. Next base: position 2,099,145 of record NW_022196894.1, read on the forward strand.
ACATGTCATGAGAGCAACTAAACTACTTTCTGATGAGCAAGTCTGGCACTGTTATGATGCTCAAGAACCCGAGTCTACATGAACAATAGGCCCCCATTATAAGTAGGGGAGAACCTGACCCTATCTTTTTGATAAGTGGACATACAATTAAGCTGACTCAAATGACTTATTGTCATGCTTCTTAAATTAGTGAATCTTTCAAATTTCAAGATTGAAACTTCTTTTTGCAATAGATAGTGATTAATTTAGAATCCTTAACTGGTCAAAGTACAGAGAATCAGAGACTACAGATGCTCAGTCATAAATGGGACATCTGTATCACAACTTTCTCCCAGGGTTCAGGGAATCATTGCAGAAAAGGAGGCAGAAAAGTTTTAAGAGCCAGAGGTAGGGATTACTATAATGAAACACTGTTCTCCAGTCACAGTGGAGAAGCTGCACATATAAACTCCTAGTATTGTGACAGTATGCACAAAACCCATGGAAGCTCAAGGCAAGCCAAGTACCAGCATGGAGAGGAGGGCTGGACATAAAGTACTACTGTTGGGTGAGGGGACATTGGTAAGAGATACTGATAGAAAAGGAAGAGTCAGTTTTCTTTAATGGTGGGATCTATGGTAGGATGATCATGATCCAGTAGACCATGACCCGCACCCAAGAGTATATAGAAAGCACTAATTGGACTCTTTTAAAATAAAAAGCAAGACACAAAGTTGAGTGTATAGGTCAGGGGGCATGGATCTGGGGGGAATTAGGGGAGTGCAGTAAATATCATCAGCACACATTGTACAAGAATTTCAAAGAACTAATGAAGATGATTAGCTCTCATTCTCATATTTCCATGAGAGTTTTCAAAATGAAGGTGTCATTTACTTCCAATCCTGGAGCTAATGATCATGGTGCCCATATTCACTGTCATTGTCATATATACAGATTACTGTGATGTTAATGCGGATGTGCATCTAAGAGACTTTGTTGTTGTTGGACTTTGCTAAAGATCATGCTGGAGCAGGGACCAACGGTCTACTTTGGAGGTCCTGTAAAGTGCATTCCCAGCAGCCTTTGCCAGGAGGACCACAGAAGAATTACCTTCATCTGAAGAACACAGTTGGGTAAAAGAACGGATTATCTTGGAGGGATTTTGGGAAGACTATTGTGGACTCATCTCCATAGGGAGAGATTCCAGAGCTGTGAATAACCAGGCCCAGGCAGCAACCTTGGGCCACTCTAGGGTCAAATCCAGATCTGTTGTTCTCTGTACCAGAAGCTTATTAATATTTGCTTCTGGTGAAAAGAAGTGACTGGTGCACCAGTCCTTCTGTTTGAACCTTATTTTAAGGTTTTAAACAGTTTTAATAATTGTTGTCCTCATTGGAAATGTTTAGTGCAACCTGGCTTTTTTGTTGTTTGTTTCTTTAAACAAAGATCAACTGTGTTCTTCTCTAAGATCAAACAAGTCTTGCTGAGCTTTCAATTCTGTGAGTGTGGCGCACACAACATGAGTCATGTGTGACCCACTCACACATTCTTACACAAATTCACACAGATTCACACATACACACATTCACAAATACACTCACACAGGCTATTCCTCTTATACATTTGTGCATGTATGCATACATATGCACACACACACACACACACACACACACACAAGTATAGCTATCAGTAAGAACATCAAGTTATTTCTTCCACATCTTACCTCCAAAACTACAAGAAAAATTACAAATTAAAATATGAGCAGCCAGAAGCTTTGTAGATCTCTGTGATCCCACTCTGAAATCCTCAGCAAACAGATGCCCCATTTGAGATATCCACCCCTGTCCAGAAGATGTACACATCAGAGAGCTGGTGGCCAGCACCATTCCATTTGCAGATGGTTCTAACAGACCGGCCATTCAGCCTCACAAAAAGTTTTATATCCTGGAGTCCTTGTGTCCAAATTCTTCCCACTCTGTCTCCCTCTCCTACACGCCACTCCAATAAGAAACCATGTCTGGGTAGTGAGGATTCATCAAAATCTCTAATTAAATACATGGCAGCTGGTGAATTAAGGCATTTGTCTTAGCTCTGCCATCATATAATACCTTATAATCCTGCAAGTCCAAAGTATGAATTAATTATCATTTCTGAGAAGCCGGGGAGCCAGCGCCTCAAGGGGGAGGGAGTAGAGAGTGGTGGAGAGTGACAGAAAGGGGCACGGATTATCATTTCTATTGATAAGAAGCTACTTTAGGAAGCTCACAAGCCCACATGCATGTTTATTCATCCCTGCATGTGTGACCAACCTCAAGACTGAGATGTGATGTTATCACCTCATCTAAAAAAGTTCTGTTTCAGAGACATGTAATTGAGACAATGCAAAAGAAATGCACAAAAATTCATGATTTAAATAAGCTTATGAACTTATTAGGGTTGTACTCCTAATAGCATTTGGACCCCTTGTGTGTGTATGAACATGGCCATACACATGTATATGTATATGCATATGTGTATATGTACATAATACATATATACTTAGTGTATATATACGTACATATATATGTATACATATATATACATATACACATACATACATACACATACACATACACACACACACACAAATACACATCCTCGGGGTTAATGTTAATGTGTGAGCTCACTTCTACTGTTCTCATTGGTGGCAGTAACAATGGTACCACAGTAGCCTCTCAGTGACAAGGAACACAGTGTGCTCTCTTGATGTTATGCTTCAGACCAGCCATAGGTTTGCACTCATGAGAGCATAGGCTGTCAGAATCTCTCTCCTGTCATTGACAACACTAAATCTCAGCGTGGTAGCTGCTTTTCTTATTGCTATGATCAAATAACTGTGACAAGAAGCAATGTAGGGAAGAAAGGCTTACTTATGGCTTGCATCTCAAGGGAATCATTCCTCTTTGGCAGAGCAGATATGGCTCAAGGCAGGGAAGGCATGGTGGCAGGATCCAGAACCCAGCTGATTACATTGCACATGTATGTAGGAAGGAGAGCGTGAGCAGGAAGTAGAGCTGATTGTAAAGTTTCAAGGCACACCCACAACAGCGATCCACACACCCACAACAGCGATCCACACACCCACAACAGCGATCCACACACCCACAACAGCAATCCACACACTCACAACAGCGATCCACACACCCACAACAGCGATCCACACACCCACAATAGTGATGCACATCCTAGAGCAAAGCTCTAGCTCAGCAACCTTCTCAAATAGCTTAGGATCAAGCATTCAGCCATGTGATTCTACTGGGGACTTTTCACATTCAAACCACAACACCCAGAAAGTTTACATAACCTTCCCAAAGTATCCCAGAGTCTGCAAGTATCACAACTCTCCTCACATTCAAATGTGGTCCACTGGGCTTCTGCTAAGCAGTCAGCTGTTTCACATCACCAAATCCTCACACTTTCTCATCTTTACCTGTCATGCTCACTCTCTGGCAGTTATCCTTTTGTGTTCTCATCTGTGGGCTACAATATGCAACTGTCAATCTCTGTCAGCTGCCATCCTCCCTTAAACTATTGCTTTACAACTATTCACTCTTGCTTATTGTGTGGATCTTCTTTATAGAACACAGAATTCTTTGCGTATCCCATGAAGCACCACCTTTCACCTTTGACTCCTGTACCAAACTCTCTATGGAGTGAGATAGCCCTTGGTCACCTCCTAGGCTGCACTTGTATCTTCACAATGTTCAACAAACTGAAGATCCACAGAAAGAAGGCATATGGGTTAGTGCCCACGTGCAGTGGGACAGGAGTAGGAGACACTACAGTATTTTAATGCACTGGAAATTGAGATGCTGGTTGCAGATGTTGTTCTGAGAATCTTACTGTCGTGTCTAGAAAGGAATACTGTAGAAGCCATCTACATGGAACACTCAGCACTGGAATGGCAATTGAATGCATGAATCATGACATGTTTATAAAGTGCAATCAATGATGACATAGTAAAAGAGAAGTAAAAGTATCCCATCAGGTATTGTAAGCTGGGCCAAAGTGAGCAAGGGTCATTCAGGCTGCAGGGCCTTTGTGTATCCCCAAGGAATGGTGTCTCTGTGGATGAAGGTGAAATGAACATAGTAAATGGATTTTATCAAAAGAAAAATGTCAAAGAAACAATTATACCCATATTTATCTTAGTGAAACAGTATGTTTACTGGAGTTACTTGTAGGAATTTGGGTGAGGAGTAATTTCAAAGAGCATGAATAACTAAAAGGCAGCTATATGTAGCCAAAAGCTCATGCCTGGATAGGTGATGACTTGCAAAGACTGCACCTCTAAAGTTTCTTGTAGTACTTGAAGGAAGTTTGGCCCTAAGTAGGTTACTGGGACAATCTCTTCTCCTTAGCAGTCCTTCTTCTTATCTAACTTTGGGGCTGGACTTTGTGACTCTTGTAAATTTCAGGAACTCACTGAGACTTGTGAGTTTGAGTTTTAAGCAGTCTTTTCCAGGATGGAATGTTTCAATTCTAAGGAAATGGCTACACAATTTTCTATCATCATGAGAGATCTTTTTGTAAAGGAATCATGGTAAAAGCCATATAACTCATACTACACAATACATGTATGCGCAGTGCTTGCAGTGAAATGAGTAAAGCCATTCATGTATTTATTTTCATTTATTGTTTTTTGTGTGTGTGGCTGGGTTGGAGTTTGGAATTGTCATGCTTATGTACCAGCTGGTTTGAAAATATTCAGCAGGATAGATTGAATGTGATTGACTTGGGCCAGACAGTCCCCAGTGTATTGGGAATGTTAAAGGTGACCTTGGATCTTCTGGACCTGGATAGATAGGAAGATTTCTAATTCCTTCTCAGGTGATTTATGAAATGAGTTAAAATGTGGATGTCAGTGTCAGGGTTTGTGTAGTAGATCCTGGGAATAAGTAGCATGTTCTTGTTTCTGACCTAACAATCTCTGTTTCTTAATACAATCTTTAAAGTTTTAAGTGTGTGTGTGTGTGTGTGTGTGTGTGTTGTGTGAATACAAGGCATTTTTGCCCGAATATGAAAGTCAGAGAACAACCCCAGCTACTGTTTTCTAGGTGTTCTCCATCTTTTAAATTATTCTGAGATGATATTTCTCATTGTGACCTGAAACTCACCAAGTGGTATAGGGTCTAGGCTAACTGACCAGTGAGCTCCAGGGATCCATCTGTCTCTGCTCCCTCAATAATTGGATTACAAACCTATTACTATCATGTCCAATTCAAAATTTTAATATTCTGACATGGGTTTTGGGGATTCATCTCAGCCCATAGTGTAAGGCAATATTTGACTGATAAAGCTACCTCTCTGGGTCCTGGGGACATGCTGTCTATGTCAGCTGAATTTTTGTTTTAACTTCTGGTCAGTGTCAAAGTAGTGCGGCCCTGCTGTTCATGAAGCTCCTTGTACACATGCTTGGCTACATGCTGCTTTCCTTCTGTGCTGGCTGGCCTCCGAGAGTCAGCTTAACAGTGTTTGTTTCTGTCTCCTCTTGTTTTATCAACATGCCTTTGAAGAGGAAATGCAAACCTGGGCCTTGATTAGACATTTCCCTCGGCGCAGTTTATCCTGATTCTCAATTCAGCAGGTTGGCATAGGTACTGAGCTAAGGCTTCCAGCCTCTCGGAGCCTGCAGAGCCCTGGAAGCTGCAGGAGCTGTCACGGAGCTGACCAGAGTGCTGAAGCGGAAGTGTTGCAGGCACAAGTGCGTTATTCTTCTAAGAGCTGCTGTGGTTCTGCCCTACCTCCATTAATTATCCCAGATACAACAGTGAACTCAACAAGTTGTCGGGGATTTGTGGGAGACAAAATGGCTTAACTTACTGATTTGGAGGAAACTGGTTTCTTGTGTGTGTGTGTGTGTGTGTGTCTGTGTGTGAGTGTGTGTGTGTTAATTTTCTATTGACCAAAGCAATGTTTAAAAGAAATAGTTTATAGGTGACTAATAATTCCAGAGGGCTAGACTCCATGACCTCACTGTGGTGTAGAGCTTGAAAGAAGGCAGGAGGAAGACTTGATGCTGGAGCAGTAACTGAAAGCTTAATTCTGAACCACAGCATGAGGGAGAGGGAGGGGGAGAGGGGGAGATAGAGGAAGGGGAGAGGGAAAGGGACAAGGAGATGGAGAGAGAGAGGGAGAAGGAGAGTGTCTGGGTAGGATGTGGGCTTTTGCAACCTCAAAGCCCACCCACAGTGACACATCTCCCCCCAACAAGACCTCTTAATCCACCTCAATCCATCTCAAACAGTTTCACCAACTTTGGACCAAACATTAAAACATATGAGCCTGTGGGTCCATTTTATTTCAAACCACCACAGTGTGTTATCTATGTATGAGTACACCCAAGCTTCATAGGGATTAGGGATCCAGGATTCTTGCTCCAATCCTCATGTAGAAGGCTGGCTGATCTGGGATGAGCCCTTGTAATTTCTCTTCATTCCTTCCTGCTTGGCATGATGTTGACTAAGGCTTTACAACTTGTTCTCTTTTTCTTCTTCATCTTCTTCTCCTCCCACTACTGCTTTTTCCCTCATCAAGATCATTACTGCCATTGCCACATGATGAGGTCAATTTCAGTTATGTGTTAGAAGCTCTGTGACATCAGCAAACTATGACAGGTATTGGCCTATCCATGATGCTATCTTAGACCCCTACCCCATGGAACTCAGCATCAGCAGGCTTATATGAGTGGTGTGTTTGTGTGTATGCGTATGTGTACATTGTGCATGTGTGTTCATGCACATGTGTGTGTGCATGCGTGCATGCATGTGTGTGCCTGAACACACATCTGTGTGTGTGTGTGTGTGTGTGTGTGTGTGTGTGACATACACAGGTGTTCAGGCTTTCAGGTTTGCTTCATAGAGGAGCATGACTTCAGGGTATGTCAGATGTCCTGTGTCAAGGCATGTGGTGAGTGAGATGAGCTTGCCTGTGGATGGAGGGAGATTCAGCCCAAGGAGCTGGCAGCCCAGTGGGAGAGGAGCCAAGTAGAACACCTTAATGCTGGCTTAAGCAACTTACAAATAAAGCTGAGATTCCTGATGTTTAATTTCAAGTGACTGAACATTAACATTTAATTAGCTCCTGACTGCTAAACCAATATTAAACCTAGGTGGAGGCTGTTGGCATCTTGTACATATTAGCAGCTGAGAGGCTAGGCTTCTATAATGGTGACATTCTGTGAGGCAAAGCTTAGCTCTCATATGGAGTCCCCATCCATGCACTGTATCAATGTTCTCTGAAACAGCCCTCCCACACACACATTCACATCTCTCTCAGACTCTTAGAAAAGGAGCAGCATCATGGGTCATGCAAAGCACTTGATTCCCTCTCCAGTTCCATCCTTCTGAGTGGGATGACTTTGATGAAAAGACATGAAGTAGTTGAAACTCATCTCCTGCTTGGAGGCTGGTGAGCAGCCTTTTCCTTGTGTTACCATTCAACACTAGTAGTGGACAGTACCTTGATGTGTGGATGGAGGCGCATGGCTCTGACATGCTCCACTTCCTACCTCTCTACACAGTGCATCTCAGTTCTCATGAAAGGACTAAGATCTTTTCCACCTCTTCATCACCACTATGTTGCTCCTTTAGTCTAGATTCCTGTTTCTTGCAGTTCAGGTCCTATTTCTTACAAATTTTACTATGGACAGTCCTTACTTATTACTATGATGTTTTATTTTATATGAATTGTACATATGTCCACACAGATATGGGTGCCAAGAGATCAATAATTGGCATCTTTCTCTATTGTTTCTTACTTTTATTTTTTTTTATATATGAGACTGGGTCTCTCACTGAAATGGAGCTTATGGATTCATCCAGGCTGTCTGGCTAATGAGCCCCTAGGGTCCTCCTGTCTCTGTCTCTCAAGTGGTGGCATTATGGGCTTGTATCACCATACCTAGCTTGTATGGAATTATGCTGGAATTCCAAACCCAAGCCCTCCTTTCACCTCACTTTACCCACTGAGCAATGTACCCTGACCCTAAATAACGCTTCTTGAGAACAATGTCTCTGTGAAATGTCCATTTCCCCTTTGTTCTCAGTGAGACATTGTTACATCTGACCTTGGACCTAGAAGGTACCACCTTTCCATCTCTCCTCTCCTTCCCAGTGAAGTGGCACATGCCTTCTTCACAGCTTTCTGGTACTATCTGGACTCCACCACTCTAGTGCATCTTCTAGTGAGTTAGTCCCCTTATTTGCTCCTCTGGAACAAGGATGCCATTGTTGTCACTGAACCTGGCCACTGCAGTTGGTTCTTCATGTCTGCAGGATGACGCTAGAAGTTAGCTCTGGCTTATAAGAATCTGTCTCCCTGTAATGGCATGGCTGGACTTTGAGGAGCTGTTATAGAGAGTAATCTGCCCTAGGTTGGAGTCAGGGATAGTCAAAGGAAGCAGCAGCCTTTGGGCCAGTCATTAAAACATGCATAAGTTTGCATTTGGAGGGAGGAAAAGTCAGTCAATGAGTGAGAGTGGGCATGGAGGGAGAATTCCTCAAGGAAAGGGGCAGCCTTCCAGAAGGCAAGGCAAGGGCATAGAAACAAGACTGAGTTGTTCAACCTCACATCAGAGACAGAACCAAGTCCTGTGAGTAAGTGTCCATTTCCTAGAGCTCTGACGAGGATATATTAAATGATTAGTGGCCTCAAGAATATTACATGGGAGCTGTTGGGAATGTAGCTTGGTTGATAGAATGCTTATCAAAATGAACAAAATCCCAGGTTTCATGGACATGGTGGTGCACATTGGTCATCCCAGAGCTAAGAAGTAAAGGCAGAGGATTAAAAGTTCAAAGTGATCTTTGGCTGTTTAGTTTGAGGCCAGCCTGGCCTACATGAGAAGCTAAGTAACCTGCTGACAATCATCTGCTGAACCAGTGACAGGTATAAGACTTGCTCCTGGGTCTGTTTGACTCCGGTCATTTCTCTATGTCTGCTGTTTCCTCCCACAAGCTTCTAGCCTATGGCTCTTGCATCATCCACTTACTGTCATTTATTTCCCAACAACTTCCTTATTTGTTTATTGTGCTTCCTGAGTGTGCCAAGGACCTGGCAAATCATCCCTGTCCTTGAGCTCTTTTGAATCCAAAAAGACAGAACCAAATAAGTCCCATCAAGACAACTATAACTATAGTGGGGTCAGTGTGTCCTCCTTGGAAGACCCTCATAGTGTTGACACTCACCCTGGAAGTTGGAGGATGGAAAGAACAAGGGATGTGATAATCTCAGGAAGAATGTCCAGTCTCTATCTCTCCTCATGTTTTTAGGGGCATAAGCCATACTGTGTCTCTGCTGGTTCTGATGATGGGCAGACATTGCTCAGGCAATGGTCTCATCACAGCTATATTTCTGTGCCCCATTTTTTGTCTATGTATATGTTTTGTGCATGCATGTGTGGATATTCATGTATGTGCAGCTGCATATCTGGAGGCAAGAGGACAATCTAGGGTATCATTCCTCAGGCACCTTCTACCTTATTATTTGAATCTGGCATGGAGATTGCCAAGTTGCCTAGGCTGGCTGGCCATCAAGTCCCAGGAATCTGACTGTCTCTGCTTCCCCAGTGCTAATATGACAAAATGTACCATCTCACCTGGCTCTTTTTATGTGGGTTCTAGTGTTTGAGCTTGTGTCTGCATGCATGGAGGACAGTATTTTGCTGATTGAACCAGCTGCCTACCCCCCGTTACTCTGAGTTCATGGTATTGTGCTGGGAGTTCTGGAGATATTTACTCTTCCTTATGATCCACACACATCACGTCCTCATCTTGGTCACATTTGGTTTCTTGTCATCTATTGTACTGGCTTGTCAGAATGACTCAGCCCTGGAGTCATGGGGACCAGTCCTGTTCCAAGCTGCCCTGCCTTTTACTCAGCAACCATGCCAGCCAAAAGCTGAGGCAGACAATCCCAAATCCACTTAACTGTTATTTGCTTGAAATATTTGAAAGGGCTGGCTTGGACCATCTTCAAATATTTTGTTAGCTAATCAAAGCCAGATTGCGGTCAGAGGCCATATCTAAATTTATTAGGAAAATTAATAGACCATTTAGATTTTATTGGAATTAAGCTAAAATACGATAAGCAGTCACACCAGCAGATAGTCATTAATTATTACACTGACCCTGGTGATAGGCTCCTAATGAAATATTGACTTGTACGTTAAGTCTTGGTGCCTGAAGACCAGGGGACAGCATCAAGAAGGGTATCCCCACTCTGCCTGCTTGGAGTTAATTGGCTGAGGCTGACTAGGAGAGGGTTCAGTAAATATGCATCATTCTTCCAGGCAGCATCTACTATGCACCTACTGTATGCAAAGTTCTGGATCTACAAAGCAGATGTCTCTGATTAGAATGCTAGTTCTGGGGCTTTGCTACAGTGTGATTTTGAGTATTTTCCTCAACATCTTAGAATCACCGCTTACATAGCTGAATAATATGGACAAATGTGACTGGGTTGAGATGAGAAGTCAGTCACAGGAATGGTGTGTGTGGAACCACAGGCAGCTAGACATTGCTGGAACTGTTGTTGTTGTCAATGTGATTGGGGATAAGACAGTGTTTACCCTCACATAGGGATGCAGCTGGTTCTTCATGAAGAGGCGACTCCTTCTGACTGCGTTCCCTGCAAGTCCTAGCTAGGATTAGAGAAGGCTTCATGGTTTTGTTGTTATCAGTTTCAAAGGCCAGAGTTGGTTACTCAGTGGACCAGCAAAGTCAAGAACAAAGGTATGAGGACTTGAAGCTCCCTGTTATCCATAGGCCTTTAGAGCTAGAGGGGGGTCATGCTACTTTTAGATGAGCATTAGGATTACAGGGAAGGTAAATGTGCTCTGTGCTGATTGATTTACTCCCACCTCTGTGAAGTGTACATGTAGTAATGAGAACAATGAAATGACTACTCTGTTTTCCATGTGTGTGTGTGTGTGTGTGTGTGTGTGTGTGTGTGTGTATAAAACTAGGAATCACAAATGAGAGAAATCAATACCTGTTTCTCAGGGATTGATTTAATTCACATACTGTGGTATTTGCTGGTCACATACATTTTCCTGCAAATGACATAACTTTATTATAATTTTTGGCTGAAAAAGCTATATGTATATAATCCACATTTCCCTTATCCATTTCTCTGTTGCTAGACATCCAGGTTGGTTCTGTAACTTATCTATTGCTAATAGCACTGTGGTAAGCAGGGATGAGCAAGTATCTCTTTGATATGCAGATGTGGATAAATACTTAGGAGTGATACAACTAAAGTAATTCAGAGAATCTACTGAAATAAGAAACTGCCATACTCATTTCTTAAACTTAATAAAAAAATTAAGAAAGCATTGATATATATACATATATATGTATATATACATATATATGTATATGTATATATATGTACACACACACACACATATATATATATATATATACATATATATATAGGTATTCTTTTCATGTATCAAATGCAGACATATGTTCTCTGAAGGTGAATATGCATTTCTGTAAACACACACTCACACACACACACACACACACACACACACACCACCACCACCACCACCACCACCACCACCACCACCACCACTACTACTACTATCACCATCACCACCACATCACACAATATACACACACTACATATGGGCATACATCTTCCATTTCTCTATTGTACGTGGGATTCAATGCTGAGGTGTACATCCTATATATACATAGTGTACCCATGATGCACTTCCTCTGTTTCTATATTTACTTATTTCTGTCTGCATACAGCCATGGTGATAGAGTGCTTCCTATACACAGTGCATGAAGCATTCACTTCTATTGAGGACATAAGTGTATATTGTATATACACATGTAGAAGCCTGCAGTAATACATCTGAAACATGGAAAAACATACAACTAATAAATAAACATAAGAAAGTACAGATTAAGCTAGATCATTCCGGAAAAAAATCAGAAAGTATATGAAGATCAGGGAAGAGTGGTTGATTTTGTGATCATACAGGATCCAATATAGTGGATCTAGCTGAGTGTTGACGAAGTTTAGAGCGGCCAAGAGTGGCCAGGATCACTGAAGGAAAAGCAAGCCTTCCCTCCCTGCTCAGTGCGACTGTAAAGTTCACAGGCAAAGGAAGTGCTCACAACAAGACCCTTTCTTAAAACCAACTGCTGCAACAAAGAAAAACCAGGTGGAACGGTACATGCCTGCACTGGGAAGTCAGAGGCAGGAGGATTACTGGAAGTTTCAGGATGGTCCGACTTCATAGCGAGTTCCAAGAGATCCAAATCCTCTAAAAGATTAAATAAAAATTTTTAACTTGGTATTACACATCTGATCACATTACTTAGAAAATAAATCCTATTTGCTATTTTATTATTATTATTATTACTATTATTAATATTATTGGTGTGTTTGTGTGTGTACGTGTGTGTAAATCTGCATGTGTGGCAACTGGAGGGCAATTTTCAGGAACTGATTTTTCCTTTTGCTGTTGTTGGTTATTGGGGATCAAACCAGGGTTGTCAATCTTCTGCAAAAGAAAGTGATTTTACTTACAGAGTCATCTTGGCATATCTATATGGTTAGGGACTCTAACTCTAATCCTGATCTCAACCCTAAACTTAGCCTAAGTCTATTCCTAACTCCTAACTTTAACCATAACTAACTCTCAACCCTAAAGTTATATCTATATCTTTTACCTATAACTATATCTATCACCTATACCTATTTATCTCTATATCTAACTTGTCTGTATATCATCTATATCATCTGTATTATTATATCTATTATCTGTATTGTATCTATAGCTATATCATCAATATTTACATATAATCATCTATATCCTATCTATCTATCTATCTACCTATCTATCTATCCATCCATCCATCCATCTATCTATCTATCTATCTATCTATCTATCTATCTATCCATCTATCTATCTGCCATCTATCTTTTGGCAGGCTCATACTATGTAGCTTAAATAAGCCTGGAAATCATGACCTCTGTTTCCCCTGTGCTGGAATCACAATTGCTTATTTGGACGAAGACAAATGGGTTAAAAACAGACCAGGTTCAGATTATGGCTGGAAGCAGACCACAGGATTCTGAGGACATGCTTGACAGCCATGCTTTAGGGTGTTCGATCACCACTCACCCCCAGAGCTCCTGACCTTCTATGCAGCACATTAATGTATTTTACTAATTATAAATGCAATTAAAAAGTACTGAAATAAAATTAGGCTGATCTATCTAATTTACATTAAGCACTTTCAAATTATGCAGATTGTAAAGTCTCTCTCTCACTCTTTCCCAATTTGGGTTTCGGGGTAAAATTGTCTGCATTAAAACAGCTGGAAAAACCCTTGTAGGAAAACAAATTTCTTTTCTGTGATTATTCTCAGTGTGTGAGTTAATTTCCCAGGCAGTAATATACTTGGCGGGCATCCGGCTGTGGGTCCCAGAGCAAAAGACATATGTGTCTGGAGCAGGCTGGGGTTGGGGGTGGGGCTGGGCTGTGTGGGGGAGGGAAAGGAGTTGTTTGGTTACTCAGGGAAGAAGGTGGAAAGGCTAACTAGGCAAAAAATCCTGGAGCGATGGTTGCTAAACTGTTGCAATTTACTACGGGAGCCAAACAACAGCAGACTCCAAGTGTAGTGCTTGGAGTAGAACCATCTGGTGGATTTATCTAACAGTGTACTTTTCCTTTTATTTTTTTTTTTATTTTTATTTATTTATTTTTAACATCTTTGGCTGTTAGGCAGAGAGAGCGATTGTCAAGCATTATTAAAAGTCAGGTTATTCTCTTCTGCCCACCATGGAAGCTGTGTATAGAGCATCTATAGTTCAGTTGCAGAAATAAAACTGAAGAAAGGGGTCTAGAATGAGTTGTTCCTCCATGCAGGGCTGAGCTCGTGTGCATGCATCCCCACTGGGGCTGTGAGGGGACCCTGGCTCAGCCTGGTTCTGCTTGAGACTGTGTTCGCCCAGGGGTGAGGCCTGACTGGGGGCCTGTTTGGAGATTAAATCTGATCCCCAGCTTCCTTGGAAGCGGAGGTATAATAAACTCTTCTCGGGAGTTGCCTCTAAGCTTCTTAAAACGCTGCGGTGTGGTTTAGCTTCCCTTGCTCCATGCACTCAATTTTATTTGCAGTCCAAACTTTGCCCTTTAAGCTCCCCATCAAAAGGTAGCCTCAAATAATTCCTCAAATTGAAGTTGTTGAGCTGGAGCAACGAAAAGGCTTGGACAGCTCTTCTTTTCTCCCTCCACTACCTTTGGGTGATGAAGGGATGATTCCGCTATGGGCTGGGTATCCACCTTGTCCCCTCTGTAGTGAAAACCATAGCAGATGCTGACCATCCATGGTCTTGCCCAAAGGTTGTTTGGACTTTATGATACTCTTACTTATGAACGATGGATATGAACACTCCCTGTCTCCTGAGATCTGCAGCCTCAGTGGCCACTGTTGGGGTAAAGTTACTCTGAGCCCCTCCGTTCTCCAGTCTCTGCCATGCTCTCACAGGCAGGTATGTCCAGATTCATTCTTCCTCATGTTAAGAGAAAGCCATTCAGATCTTTGTAGATGGCTCCTCATAGGCAGCCAGTCACGAAGTCAGACCTAGACTCATGTCTGTCTACTCAGAACATAACTGGAGGCAGGACTTGATTCAATGGGTATCTTGCCATTTTCACTCTACTCTTTGTTTACCCCTCCCCTAATTCAAACCTAAGCAGAACAGTGGCAAATATCCCTGCTCTTTGTCTTTGACATTCTTCCTGATCCCTTGGTTACAAGTAAGTTGCTGTGTGCCTTTAGGCCCCAGGTTTGCCCTTTTTGGGCACATACATGTTTCCAAGAGAGCCTACATCCTCATCAATGGTCCTCCTTCAGTGAGCTTTGGGAGAGATGTGGAAAGTGGGCAGAGAACACTCAGTAAACAAAGTTCTGCAGTTTCCTAACATGGCCTCTCTTGTTCCAGCCACCTATATGGCTGTTATCAAGTGTTGTTGTAGGGTGTGTGTGTGTGTGTGTGTGTGTGTGTGTGTGTGTGTGTATAATGGGTGATAAGCCTAGATGTCTGGTATTTCACTCTATCATTTGCCACCTTTCTCTCTCTCTCTCTCTCTCTCTCTCTATCTATCTATCTATCTATCTATCTATCTATCTATCTCTCTCTATCTCTATCTCTCTCTCTGATGGAATCAGGAGTTCAACAATTGTCTATCCCAGTTGGCTTTCGAGCCTTAACAATTTGCTTATCTCTGCCTTTCCTAAGGCTAGGCTTATACATGTATGTCTGGGTATTATGTGGGTCCTGGAAACCCAAAGTCAAATGCCCGTGCTCATATGGCAAGCACTTGACCCACCAAGCCATCTCTCCTGGGCCCTACATTCCTCAGCTGATTTAAAGAGTAGAGTTCCACACAGGAGTTCATGGGGAAATGAAATGGTGAGCAGGAAGCATGGATATGGAGCTTATGTTACCTTCTCTCTCAAAGCCACCTCTGTTGGGCCCCCATGAACTACTAGATGACATGGGGCTGAATTAATAAAGCAACAGAGTTCTGCTAATGGACCATGGGCTCTTACAGAACCAGGGGTCCTATATTTAGGCAGAGCAGTCATGTCAGATTGAGTGGAAGATGCCACCACCTTCTCTCTGGTCTCTCTGTAGGACCAAACCATCCCGTGAGTCTGTGACTGTGGTCAAGGCTTTGAGACTTCTTTCCTTGTTCTTCCCTTGTTTCTGTCTGCAGTGACCTTCTTGGCCAAATTCCCTGCCAGGAAGACCTGTCGTTCATCTTACCTCATGCTATTCTCTATTTGTCAAACTTACTCTTCTTCAAAACTCAGGCTGGAAAATTCCTCTGGAAAGGTGTTGCTCAGCACTGCAGTCTGCTCATGGCCACACTCATCCATCCCAGCATGGCTAGCTGGCTTTCTAGAGAACTCCCTAAAGTCTGAGGCGGAGTCTAATGCAGCTTGCTAATCTTTGATGTCAGCATGGAACATGGAATAGTTGCTAAGTAGATGCCAGTGAGTGAAGAGATAAGTGGGTGTATAAGTTGATATATGGACAGAAGGGTTGAAGATATCTTTATTTATATCAGTCTATGTCTGTATCTATATCCATATCTATACAGACAGCTAACTAGATAGAGAAACATTCATACACATTCTTCCTGGAGGAAAAGACATTCAGAACTGTCCAAGATGAACAAGTCTGTCTACACGCGGGCAGCCAGATGCTAATTTAGAGCTGGAGCTATGGGTCTCAGATCTCTCAGATAAGAAGTGTTCTATAACATAGCAAGGTTTGATTAGATAAAGGTATGATCAGTTCCTCTTTATCCTTCATCTTACCATCCCCCCAACCAAAACCTAAATGACAAAGCATATGCCAATGGACAGATGAATGAGATAGAGAGAAAAGAAGTTCTTCATACATAAATTAATAAATGTGCAGATGGATGGGTGCACAGATGGATTGAAGAAAGGACAGGTCACTAAGACATGGAGAAAGGGTATGGGATATGCATACAAAAATAAATACATAGGTCAATGGATATGTAGATGGTTAAGTGATTGAGAGAAAACCACTCTGGCATGTGTGAGGACATGGCTTGGTGGATGGATGGATGGTCCGGTGGATGAGTGGATGGTTAGGAAAAGAGGAAAGCATTTGTACTAACTCATGACTGAATTCATGGAGAGTAGATGGTTGAGTAGATGATAGAAAGAAATGTTCACACATGGGTGACTGCGTGAATGGGTGGGTGAGAGAAGAATGAATTTATACATGAAAGATACGTGGACTGAGGTTTAGGTGGATGGGACATTAATACATAAATAATACATCCATGTGCATAGGTACTAGGTATGTTTGTACAAATGAATTAAGTTGGATACATTTACTGACATTGCTTGTGGAACCTCCAAAACCCAGCAGGGCCTTGGTTACAGACACAGCCAGCGGAGTTAGCATTCCTGGGCAGCATCCTCCCTTTGAGGATGCTTTTGTAGAAAGTCCCTGGGAAATTCACAGGCTAATAATTCTGAGGGCAGCTGAACATGCTGGCCTGCTGTGAACTCTAGATCAGAATAGCATTGCACCCAGACTGAGGCAGTCTGGCCTTTGTAGGCTGCATACCCCTCCCCATCTGCCCTGTCCGCCTTCTTTCCCTCAGGGGCTGTGATAGCCAAATCCTAATTAATTGTGTAACCTTCCAGCCAGCCCAGCCTGGACACTGGAGTTGTCTCTGCCACCATGGCAGCTGCCTGCCCTTGCAGCCTGCAGGCTCCCCTCCCAGACAAATGTACTTAGCGGGTGCTTTCCTCACATTAATAATCAGAATTGACAAGTTCTAAATGAGGCCCGCCTTGGTGTGCAAGGCAGCTCTGATGGATAGGTGGGGGGACTGACGGCTCCAGAGAAATGTTTTTGCCGTTACCTGCATTTCTCTGACAGGTTTTTAATAGTCCCACTAAAACTGAAGTATATTGGAAAAATTTGTAGATGAAGTGCAAAGGAATGGAGGGACTTAGAGGTTCTGAGGTGGAAAAATACAGTCTGGAGAAGGTGGAGTTGCTCTGGACATGTTGTACTCTGATGCTGCTGCTCAGGTGGGGAGGGGTGGGACTGAAGTGGGAGATCATTTGTCCAAGGATCTTTGAGAAGATCTGGTTTGGGTTTGGGGCAATGCTGTGGCCTTAATGGTTCATGGAAGTTATAGCTGAGCACTTTGGGGGTAGAGCCCTACTGGGGCTAGAATATGTTAGAATGTCCAATCCCATGGGTTCAGTCACTTAATACCCTTGTTAGTTTGTCAGACATTTATTTCCTGCCAGTGCACACATCTCAGATATGAATTGTGTCTGTGAGTTCAGAATTCTATTCATGAATGGGAGGCCCCTGGGAGGTCTCAGGAACCTGGATTCTGACACTTAGATCTGCTACCTCTAAAAGCTGTTCACACCTCTTTCTCAGCCTTAGCTTTGAGGAATGGGGTCAACTATGTCATTTTTTTGAGGTAGGTCCAAGTCCCCATCATAGATGGGATTGGTGTGAGGATTAGGAAGAGTTTAATAGGGGAATAATGAGCAAAGCGTTCATGAAAGCTGATAAGAGAGATAGTGCATGGAGTCTAGTACCAAAGGGGAGTGGTCTGTATTCCTAAGAGCAAAGGCATTAGGTGGGGGCAGCATGGGTACGCTCAGAAGTCAGAGGTGTTACAGAGGGTTGTGTGGTACAGGATTGGCCATTAGAAGATAAAGTCATAACTAGTCTATATTCCTGCAAAGAGGCAGTAAGGAGAAGGTTACTCCAGCAAATCCCATGCTTTATGGCACAACCATTTGTGGGCCTGATGTATCTATCTCTCTAATCATGCTCAATAGGATAGGGACTCATTAATATCCATGAAAGGCAACCTGACTGAACACACAGCAGGGTGAACACAGGTGCAAATGGGAAAGCATTATCCTCAGGAGATTCATAGTGACATCAGTCCACACCGATACCAGCAAAGGGCTAGCTGTCAGGGAGGTGGTATATGGTTAAAGGAGTATTCATCCTCACAGAGACATATTGCATGGCTGGTCCTAGCTGCCTTTGAAGCTGAAGTTAGGGAGGCTCAGTGATTTATCAAGACTTTGCCAAATGAGATCCCATTCTGTACCCCCATTTCCACCCTTCCTTCACTTACCCAGAGAAAGTTTTCTTAGTCTTATAAGTGTTGCTATGACAAATTTCCTGAGGCCGAGTAATGGGAAGACAAGAGATGTGTTTTCTCACAGTCTGGAGCCACAGTCTGTGTACTGACTTCCATTGGATACTTTCTTGGTAACAGAGGTGGAAAAAGAAAGATGGCTGAGGTCTACATTTCCCCTCTGGAAAAAGGGAGAGGATGCAAATGTGCTTACCTAGTTCTTTCTTATTTGTTCCTTTTAAGACAGAGCTGGTCTGGAACTTACTTTAGAGCTCAGGCTGGCATTGAAGTTTCAGCTCAGGAAATATCCCAGCACTAATTCTAGAAAGGCCACACCACTGCTAGCCAGAAGCAAGCTAAGCCAGTTATAGGTCTGTTTCATTTTGTAGTGGGTAAATTGATCCTTGAGATGGAAGTCAACTTCTGGGCATTCATGAAGAATCCAGGTCCTTGAGAGGGTCTGCAGTTGGTGGGAGAGATCGAGCTGAGGCTGAACAGGTGCTGTGCTGTCCCAGGATCTGTTTCCTTGCTTAATGCTAGACAGGTGCAGAATTTGGTGTGCTTAGCCCAGCTCAGTCCTCTGGGAACCTTCAATTGGGCCTCCCTACTTTCTGACCTCTCTCTTAAATTGTCAACCTTTCCCAGGAAGGCACAACCCCAGGAAAAGAAAACAAACAGACGAACAAAACAAAGACTTTTAGCGACATATACCTGCATGGCTTGACAGGAGATGGAGATGTGTCTTACTCTGTCCTGTAGACCCTCTCCACCAAGCCTGGCCAGTGCGCATGCTTTGGCATGGGATGCTCAAGTTGGAAGCTTTAGGTTGTAAGAGACTTACACGCATCCTGGGATCCATAGAACAACCTGAATCAATGCTCTTCATTCCTCACTTGGGGGTGACAGCTATGTGCCACTCTTCCATTGTGTGATTGTGACTGCCATTTTGATACATCTGGGCAGAAGAAACCTTGGTTGAAGACACAGGCCCATGATCTGTGGGAATATCTGCTCTGTATTTTTCTTTAATGCTACTTGCTGGCAGAGGGCTTAGCCCACTGTGGCCAGTACCTCCTTCCCAAGTCAGGTGGGCCTTGGTTGTGTAAGGATGGTAGCTGAGCAGCCAGAGTAAGCAAGAAAGTTAGCAGCGTTTCTCCACAGCGTCTGGTTCAGTTCTTGTCTTTCCATTCCTGACTCGTCTTCTCTTGATGATAAAGTATAATCTGAAATAAAACCTTTCCTCTTCAGGTTGCTTTTGGTCAGTGCTTTATTACAGCAATAGAAACCTAAGTTGGACACAATGTAATAGCTTTAACTGTCACCGGACACAAGATTGAATCACCTGGGAAGAGATTCTGAATGAGGCATTACCTTGGCCAGGTTGGCCTGTAGACATGTCTATGAGGGTTGCTTTTACTAAGCTATCTGAGGTGGGAAGAGCCGCCTAATGTAAGCAGCACCATTTGATGGACTGGGCCCTGCATTGTACTAGAAACCATGCACACATCCCTCTCTTTCTGTCCTTGACCATGGGTGTGGTTAGCTCCCACCATCTTGGCTTCCTTGCAATAATGGTCTGTTACTTAGAACTATGAGCTAACATAAATCCTTTCTCCTCTAACTCCCCACAACCACCCCTTAGCATGTGCTCACCCAAGAATATGCACACACACAACCACACACAAAAATATTTTTTAAAAAAAGGAGCACTGGGTATCTTAGTTTTGTTTCCTGTTGCTGTGATAAAATACCTTTGAGGCTGGTCCTCACCTTCCACTCTGATATAGGCAGGGTTTCCTGTTTATACCAGGCCAGCTGGCCAGTGAGCTTGTCTGGAGTCTCTTGTCTCCTCTGATGTCACCTTAGGACTGTTGGGCTGGGGTTACATATGCATCAGGCTTTATGTTAGTTCTTCAAATCTGAACTCAGCTGCCGCAAGCACTTTCCTTGCTGACTACCTCACAATCCCTACCTTCCAGCATTCTTTTAACCTGTGAGTTTACCCCTCCTTGGGATCCTGCCAGAAGGCTACCCAGAAATACGGAGCCCAGTTTCTGAGTTAATTTACCTTATTGTCATATGAGGTCAGGACTGACACATTCACACAACCAGAAACCAATATTGCAGAAACCAGTTTGCTATCAAGGCTTATTACCAAGTAGCCACACAAGCATAAGATACACAGAAAAGTGGGAGGGGAGAACAAGAGAAGGTTCTGGAATCCTTCACTTCTGGTAAGGAGAGGGCCTCCAAAAAATGTAGAATCTAGACCAATGCTTCTCAAACACAAGCAGGAATCATGGGGAATCCAAGAGAGCAGGATGAGGCAGCTGCTGGGGAGCAGGGGAGGTGCTCTGAGCCTCTGCATGTTAACACAGAGAGCATTATCCTCCAAATCCTGAGGAGTAAGGAGACAGGACTCTTCAGTGCTTCTAGAAGTCACATCTACCAATAGTGACATTTCCTGCTAGACAACTTTTTAGGAGTGTTGACTAGAGAGAAACATTCTTCTTCTTTTCTTTTGTTCCCTTCTTCCAGACCTTCCCTGTAGCCAATTTGATTTCTTTCTGTGTTGTAGAGATTTTTTTATCCCAACCCAGGGTTTTACCCTGTTTTTGATTATTCAGTTCCTACATAAAAGACAACCTTTATATTTACAATAAACCTTAATCAGTGTTAGAGCTGAGCAGATATTTACTCTCTATGTTATTAGAATCTACTTTCCTATAGATAACCCCGAGTTATTACTTACTATGTTTCATCTGGGCTGCTCTTAACTCCAATTGGCCAGCCTTCAGGGCCACCTAACCCATGGCTGTTTCTCTCTCCTCCTTCATCTTCTCCTCTTTGCTGTTCTCCTCTGACCCCTGAACCCAGGAACCTTCAGCCCACCAATGTCTTGTCTACCCAGCTATTGCTATCAGCATTTTTATTCACCAAGGTCACACAATGTCACTTGGGCCTACTTGAAGACTCTCTGCCTCTAGGACAACCAGGTCTTATGGCCCAATATTAGCATTAGAATACAATCAGTATCAGGCCAACCCACTAGATTTCTGGATGATAGAGTCACACAGTGGTGTATTATTTGGGCATAAGAATAATAAAATATTGGGGTTAAAGGAGGACCCATTGGGTAGAGTGCTTGCCTCACAAGCATGAGGACCCAAGTTCAATCCTCAGAACCTAGTTTTCAAAAGTCTCCTACAGTACCAGCACCAGAAACACAGAGATAGGTATATTCTTAGGGCTCACTAGCCCCCATTCCTTTTGTTTTGTCCCATACAGGTGGGACTGTCTCAAAGATATAAGGTGAACAATGCTCAAGAAACAATACCAAAAATTGACTCTGGTTTCTACATACATGTGTGCATACGTACATGAATATCTACACATGTGCACATGCATCTATATGTATAGAAACACATATACATTCACATACATACATATACATATGCACACAAACATGAATATAGTAATGGAGTGCCAATCCATGTTGCAACTTGGATGATCATATTGTGCTTAGTGAAAAAAGGCAGACACACACACTCCCGATCCCATACTATCAGATTTAATTTATATTAAATATCCACAACTAGCAGACCTTATTGTTGAGTTTTAAATCTCCTTTGTATAAGAAGGATCATTTATCAGGTGATGAAATTTGTCCATATATAGTTTTGAGTGAGCTGGTATGCTAAATACTTGGTATAGTTTCTGCACAGATAAAATGCTTAATATTTACTAGTTGTTATTTAGTATTTTTGTCATTGCAATCTGGTCTTGTTGGGAGTTTTCACATTTTATTCTAACACTGAACTTGTTAAATCCTTTCTAGACAATGTACAGTCTGCATTCCTGGGTTACTGTATTACTAAATTACTGTAGGAAGGACTGGAGGGTTGGCACACAGGAGTTTCTCAAGACATTTCTGTTGTCTGATGTGAGTTCTTTTAAGCATTTATGACCATAATGATAATTTTGATAACAATTATTAATGTAAATGGTTACTCTCTGTCTCCAAGTTAACTCTACCATAATGACTCTTGCTAAAGGCATGCTTTCTGTGCTTAGAGTCCTCCAGTGCTGGTGTTGTCTAGGTCTTCTCATATTAGCCATCTTTCTATGTGCTTAGAGTCCTCCAGTGCTGGTGTCATCCAGGTTGTCCATGTTAGCCATCTTTCTATTCCTGTCACATACTATCCTTTTCAGCCTTCCCCGAGTCTCTTCTGCACACCACATTCCCATTCCTCAAATGCTATTCCTGACAAAGAACAGACACACAGATTTCATTCCCTTTAAAAACCTTTAATTTATATAAAGGTCTGTTTCCTGCCACTCAAACCAGTTTTGCCTGTACC